>NW_023396672.1:0-118854 GCF_011125445.2 Fundulus heteroclitus | reverse complement strand
AATCTATTTGGTCCAGTTTTTGGACCCTTTTTGTTCTTCTTAGATACAAAAAAAAAAAAAATAGTCTAGCTCTCCTCTTGAATTAGTAACTCCTGCATTTGATCCTCATTACACTTTTCCTGTGACATTTACAGTTCCTTGTAAAAGTTTTATAACACACCTTAAACTTCTTATTTTCATAGTTTGGTCAAACAGCCACGGGAAACTCCATGCATTTTATTGTGAGTTTCATTGATCGACCAGGAAGAGGAAGAAATCACATGATTTGATGCGCCTGTGTGTAAACCCACCTGATATAATAGTCTGTTAGCGCTAGCTTTTGTTAAAGTTACAATCAGTACGTTTCCCTGCTACTCAGTGTGGCTGAACTGCGCACTCGGCTATTCTACTTGCAATGTTTGCTAAGCTTATTTTAAACAATGCTTTCTAGCTTTTGGTGAGAAATTTGAAGATAAACTGATATGTTTTTATATCAGATGGAAGAGTGATAGCAGAACAAATGATGAGAGAGAGTTAGAGGGAGAGAGAGAGATGCACATGACCACCTAATTGTTATCCATGTGAACATTTTTGGTTCTAGTCCACTCTTGTCTAACTACTTATGGCTGGATTTGCTAGATCATGTATTGTAATTGTTTGCAGCCAAATCATAGTGCACAATATAAATGGATAGACCTGAAAAATATTTGTACTTTTTCTATGTCATAAAATACAGTCTACAAATGTTAAATATTTTGGACTGAATTAAAAAATAAGATCACAAAAGTAAGCCTCTATTGCTTATCAAACTGACATGGTACAGAGAAGGTTCAGAGTAAATACAAGGTAAATCATAGTACAAGTTACAATGTATGAATACATAAATAAATGTCAGAGAGCTTAACCTCCACAACGATGACACTTGTCCACCACAGATTACAGCCACAGTGCAGATGGAGGGTCTGTTTTCCTGGTCACAGAACAGACTGGATCAGAGACCATTCACCCACTAAATTTCAACAATCCTGCATTATGGGCAACTTAAATGACGTGTGTGACATAACAAAACAGATGTCTTTCTCAGAGGCGACAAAGGACCTGACAGCAGGAATTCCCAAAGTATTTTACTTGTTATAGCCCCACAATGAATTGAGAAAAAAAAAAGATTTTATGTTACGTGCTGGCTCTGTCTTATGAAGTTGAGAATCGGTAAACCAGTGCATGAACTTGTATAGAATATTTGCAACATATCCTACATAAAGTACAGAGATTTCCAGAGCATGAAAGAAACCAAGGACCTAAAGATTGTGTATTGTGTTTGGGGGTGGGGGGGGGGGGGGGGGGGGGGGGGTTGTTGCAAAAAGATAGGCTCTTCAGGCCAAAGCTGTCTGCTGGCCTGATAGCACCACTAGTGGCGAGGCATGGGAATTACACTGTTTTCAAGTTTCTATTGTGCCGTCTAAATGGAGATTGTAATTTGAACATTTTCATGTAAACATGGTAACAGAAACGGAACAAAAGTCTTGTTTTCAGTGCATCACTGTCATGTAAACAGGGCCTTGGTCGGTCCTCTCTGGCTTCCAATACATCTAACATGAGCTGCCCCTCTGATGCACTCATTTCTTATCCCACCCATCCTCGTCACTCCTAAAGCGAACCTTAACATCTTCATCTCTGCTACCTCCAGCTCTGCCTCCTTGTCTCTGCCTCAGTACCACTGTCTCTACGCCACACAAAATTGCCGATCTAACATCCGTCTTGTACACGTTTCTCTTTCATTCTCACTGATACTCTTTTATCAACACACCTGACACGTGTTTGAGCAGATCCAGTGCAAACAAATCAAATATCTGTTTGTGACCCTCATTCAAGGCTGGAGTTATACTATAAAAGCATCATATTATGGCCTGATAACTAATCATATATGCATGTGCTCAATCAGGTAGTTTGCCTCTGATGAAACTTTTAAACAAACTTGCAGGCTTTCTGATAAACAAGCAGAAGACAGCAAAGCTCTATATCTCCTTGTGCATCCATCAGCTTCAACCTCGCTCCATGCCCTGGACGCCTGTTTCATCCCACTTCCCACTCCGGCTGGTTTCTCCACTCTGATGCTCCTGATCGGCAGTAATTAAATGAGCGAGCTACTTCCTCGGCCTGTAAAGCAGCTCTCTCGGGTCTGATACTACACTGAAACTCAGCTCCGTGGATCCACTTTTGCACACACACAGCTCTGTGTGTGAGCGTGCTCGGACATGGGAGCCGTGGATTTGGGGAATACGCTTAATGAATGTTTTAACCTCAATATTTCCTCCCAAAGATTCATGCATATCATGATCTAGGTTTGAGATGCAGGACTGATATTTATGATTTATTTATTGGAAAAAAAAAAGCATCAGGGTATTCGTTGAGGGATTTTGTGACATTAAAATGTTTTTGTGGCCTCAAAAAATATTTTCTAAGGATTACTTGTGTAGAGACATTAGAATTAGAATATCCCCAGTCAAAATTTACATAGGGGACCCATGTGGGTAGGAAATTGGCTGAAAGATGGGCAGCATATGGGATTAATTGCATGTTACACAATTACGGTAGATTAATTGATGTATATGACTAATGCAGAACAACTCTGTAAAAGTGATACCCATATAGGCACTCGATGTGTTGAACAGACTGAACAAGCTTTCTTAACCATTTGAGGCCTAGCTTAGACCTAGAACCGCTGGTTCAACTGATATGGGTTAATTTAGCAAACCCAAGTGGGTCCCATACAAGAAGCCCATTTTGAGCCGAGACCCATTTAGTAACGATTGAGTCTGAGCAGAATGCACACCTGGGGCTCACCAATATAGGTTTGTTGGAAAGGTTACGTTGTATTTCAAATTTTTTTATTCATTGTCGCTGAAAATGATCTACCATTTATCTTGACATCTTTCCATTCATTCATACAATTGATTATTTATATTATTGACCATACCTCCTTGTGTGTATAAAACCACACAATCAGTTTCCTCCATTACCACCTCTGAACCACCATGAACAAGACCACTGAGTGTTCAATGAACATCAGAGACAAGATAGCACAGTCATATTCAGTAAATTAGAATATTATTGAAAAGTTAATTTATTTCAGTCTCTCAGTTCACTAAGGAAAATACATATAGATTAACACAGGCTGCTGATGTTTTGTTGCCTTTATTTCTGTTAATTATGATTTTTGTTTTTTATCTCCAGCTAACAATAACACAGCATTTAAGATTAGAATATTGCATCACACCAATAGAAAAGCAACATTTTTCATGCAGAAATAGGGTCTTAATAAAAAGCATGTTTTATTACCGGCTTAAATTTAGTTGTTTTTCAAAAGGTGTTTTACACTGACAAACAAGCCTCTTAAAAATGCACAATTTACTTTATTGTATATGAATATGACTTAAATATGGTCCAAGACTATTAGCAAATAAGCTTGGTGACAATGTGAAAACTGTTGTTATGATTATTCAGAAACAGAAGAAATACAAAATGACCATCAGTCCCTCTAAGGCTGGAGATCATTTATAACATGTTCATGTAGGGGTTGAGGACTGGCAAAACAAATTGATTGTTTGGAATTTTGTAGACCCATGACATGTAATGGTCCATCATCAATTTCCCAACAAACATCTACATGCAAAGGCTTGTTGGAGAAAGTGCTTTACTGATTTTAAACCAAACACAAGTTCTTTAGCACCAGCACAGCACTGCTGTTTCTGGACTCAAAGAAGTGCTTAGTAAGATCTCAAGAAAGCCATCCTGATGGTCAACACCACTGAAATGGAATGCTTGTGCTTTGGGCTGTTAAGGTGACACAATGACTCAACCACATTGGGGGGCCAATTGATGAGAATACCTTCAGCTACAATACTGGAAAAGGGTTGTAGATGGATGTTACAGCATGGCGATATCTGAAAACAGGAATTAGTTAAGAGGAATAGCACTAAAATCACTGAGTTAATTTAGTCCTACTAAAAATATGTGGCAGTAGCTTTGAGATGCCAAGCAGCAACCAAGAAAGCGGGACAAAAACTATTTTCACTCATGTCCAATTTCCTGAGATTTTGGTTGATACTCTGTTTCCACATTAAAATGAAACTACAATAAAGTTAGATATTGTTAATTTCCTTCAGTGGCAAATCAAATGCTTCTTTCACAGACAGTGAGTTTATTGTGTTCTCGTCATCAAAACATTTTCTCATCTACAAGTTGACCCAGAGTTTTCATCAGTTTTCAGTTTACGTCCAAATTATCTTGATCTTTTTTACCTGAGTGCATTTTCAGTTTTCCACGTCTCGTCTTTGACTTTTCCTCCCGTATTCTGCGCTGCTCTCACAGTCGAAACGGGGATTTTAAAAATGGAAATCTGCTCAAATGGCTCTTTTGCGACCTCTGACTCTGCACATCTCAGTTTGCCTCAAACCCGACACCTCTGCATGCCACTCAGTGTGTATATAAGTGGGTTAGTGTGAACAAAAGGTCTACCTGCTAGCCACTTCCACCAGGCTCCAAGGGGTCAGCCAGAGCACAGGTCTCATGGAATGTCCTTTTTTGAATGACATCCATATTTTCTCTAGCGTGGGAGAAGAAGGAGGGAGGGAGACAGTGCTCTTTTGGATTTGAACTCCAACTTGACCCCCGACCTCCCTCTCTCCAGCTCGGATATCAAAACACACGGCCATCTGCCCGTGACTGCAGGGCGAGCGCAGAGCATGGGGTTAATATCATACACTTAGGGAGCAGAATACAGACTGCAATTATCTGCTATTCTCACACACAATCCTATTATTTGATCCTGGAGTCACGACAGATGGAAGGGGGCCAGTCACATCCTCCGCTCCTCTTATTTGCGGTACTGCCATTCCTGCGCTGCGCCAAGAGGACGGGGACATAATGTGGGAGAGGGCGAAGAAGGGGCAAGGCAAGGCTGAGAGGGGGCACAAGGGTGAGGTGGAAAAAATGAAGGTGGAGAAGTGAAACCTAAACCTCCTTCTCCTCCTTCCTTCATCTGTCCATCCATCACAATGAGAAGAAAGCGCTCAGCGGCGATGGATAAAGACCAGAGCAGAAAACAGATGCTTCTGGAGGGGATCATGATCAAACAGATTTTAGGAGTTTTGACAGTGATGATATTTTATGAATTAACTATTTTGCTCCATGCACACAGTTCTGACAAACTGTTCACATGCCTCTGTGATGTAACGGGAAAAAAAAAACACTTGTCAAAAATCTTTACCTTAACCACTTTAAGAAACTTATTCACATTTATTTGTAAGCCTAAAATAATTTTAACCCTGATGTGGATGTAAAAAAAAAAAACAGAGCCCACAACATCCTCTGGCTGCCTATCCCTTGGTCCAATCTGATGTGCTTTAAAGTAATAGAAAAATGGCTTCATCAGAAGATACATTTTTTGGATTTCAGAACTAAATCTGACAGAAAAATGCTTTGAATCACCTGAAGAGGGGGCTGTTGACAAGTGATGTCCTCATAATCTCCTAGATTTGGAGATCTTTGGAAAGGCAAAACTGGCTTATTTTGCAAATTCAAGCTATGTGACAAGTATAGACTCCTACCAATGCCATGCAGTACCTGCTTTGATTCATAACCGTAACTGTAAGATCAGATTAACCTGTGTGAGTGCGTAGGTACAAACACAAGTTTAGGGACCTGTTATGATCTTTCAAGCAAAGGGTTTGGTTGAAAAGCTCAGGGACAAAATCCTGCAGTAAGACTTTTACTATGTATTTAACAGGTGGCAATTTTCTTGCATGTATGAATGATTGTTATAGGAAGACAGCTATACTCTGCATTTTAGGTTTCAAACTCGCAAAGGACAACCAAAAGCAATTGGAAAGATATCCTTAGTCGACTATCTTTAAGTTCAATGCCAACAAGCTGCTTACAGGCCACTTCGTATAGGCCATATAATTGATGTCTAATAGAGAAATATAATATTGCTACAAAGTCCCTGGGTATTATTAGGCCAAAAACATTATTAGTGAGTTTCTGCATGCTTGAAGGAGCAATAAAGGCTCAAGCCCTACCACTGGGTAGGGCTTCAGCACTCTTTGTCGACCAAAACAAGATGTGTATCAAGACGCGCCACTCTCTACCTCCGTTCCAGCTGCAACCCGGCAACCATTTCCCCCGGCATTTTATAAGCAGGGAAGGGCTAAGCCTTGAGTGGCAGCTGTTCACATACACATACATTCATGCATGCACAGCTGGCCTGGCTATGTAAAACTAGAGACTGGAAAGCAACACAGAGAGATGGTGTGTGACGTCATACCATAGCCCAAGATACCCTTAGTTCTTCATAAAACAATTTTTTTGTTTTTTTCTATCTAAAATAATGAAATTTTGCTCATTGGTCCTTCAAAGATAGAGTAGATGATTTTTCCAGAAATGTAGGTAAAAAAATGCCCAAGTCTTCTGCCCCTTAGGGGGATTGCTTGTAAAAATCTCCCAAATCCACTCTGAGGTCTTCCTCTTCTTCTCATAAACTTGTACACGGTTTGCTTCTTGTGACTCTCAGCCATTTTCAAAGTATACAATGAGACCAGCGGAGCTACAATGAACGTCGAACACCGAAGCTAACCGGAAACATAAACACTAGAAGTGCTCATGTGTAGCCGGCATGCCGAAACTAGGAAGGAACACCAAAACGAGGCACGTTCATATTGGCATTTCTTGGCATGTGGGACAACCAATGGATGAGGTGATACCTCTGGAACTTGAAGGAAAGAGGGGTTGTGGCCAGGATAAATGTTTTTACTGGCCTGGAGCTCTTTCAGAGATCTAACTTCTTTCATTCCTTTTTCTGAATACATAATGAATACATACTCTCAGGTTGGAAGGACCATTTCGCCCAGTATTATGAAAAAGTGTTTCTGAACAGGATCAATAACAATAGCTTTAACCTTAAGTTTTAAATAAAGATTTTCTGACCTGCAGGTGAACACAAATAGACCTGGAAAGTCTTGCAATCAAATATGTGCTTTAATAGCTGATTATTCAAGAAAAAGGGCCAGAAATGAAAAGTGTGCATGGGATTAGAGGACAAATTCAAGCTTGGTGACATGGTCCTAAAACAAAATCTTTGCTCTGAGCAGCACAAAGGAGGGAAGGTGGACATTGAACTGCTTGGACCCGTAAGCATTACAAGTACTGATGCCAAGAGTGTCTCTTCGGGATTCGAAAATAACACTTCTAGCTAACATCGACCAACTTGTCATGTGTGCCAAGCCAGAGGACATTTTTCTACTTCAAACTGAAAAGGACAAGCCTTCTTTCCAGCTTTCCCTGCTCCCCAAACTCTACTCCTAATACAGATGTCGCAGGGGGCCGAGCAAGTCACCCTGCAAACCAGCCTCATCAAACATTGAACTAATCCAAAGTAGGGCTGCGGTAATTCAACATCACCGAGGACATCGGCTATAAAAATCTATCCATCATTTTGGTTGAGACACTTTTCATTTATGTTACTGTACGTGAGCAGATACCATCCCTACTTCCCAGTACACGTGCATCCATTCTTTTAATTCAGTCAGGAGTTTGGCTCCAGTTAATTTTTGCTTCTGTTTCAAAACAAGCACAGCGCATGGAGCATATGAATATTCCATAATGAGCATGTGTTGACATGTCTTCGAAGGCTGAAATGGTCTAAAGTATGTAAGGACTTCAAGTTAGTGATAAACAGGTTTTGATGCTCTCATTGTTTCATTATGAACTTCAGCATCATAGAAGTAGCTGCTGACAAAAAGGAAATTCCCATAAATTGTTTGATAAAGCTCCTGAATGTATTCAGCTGTTTGAGATGGCCTGCCTGTAACTGCATGTTAAGACTTGAAAGGAAAAATATTTCAAATAATAACATTTATGGAATCATTAGTCCCATTAATATTGCAGTATTGCAATGCTAACACCATAATTAGGTAACAAATAAAGACATTCAATGGAAAAATTTATCTTTCACAAATTATAGCAGTTGAGGACAATTAGAAGTAGTATGGTAATATTTGTGGACAAATATAGTACTGTTACCTTATTTCTGAAATTAAGTAACACATGGGAGTGAACTAGAGAGTAAGGTTGTACTATGGTTGCATGTACTGTTTCTACTAATTGTAATTTATTGTTGTCTCACATAACATGCTATAAATGAGTGGAGACCTGCAAAGAGTCAGATCATTATTTAAATCAGACCCTGATTTTCATGTATCTCTGCTGCTTTTCCAAACAGTGTCTGTGTGATTTATAGGAAAGGCCTTCCCAAAATGGATCTAAAAGTGCAGCTCTGTCACTCATCAGTCCGTTTAATAAGTGTTGGAGTTCAACCGCGGGCTCTATGAGGACGGGAAGCAGCGGGCCTCTCTCCAGCTAACCCGTGCTCCTCTGCTGCTCCAGACAGCAGATAAGGAGGAAGATGGATTGGAATAATAGCTCCCACAAAAAATCCAGCCGCCTCATCAGCCAAAATCACAGCGTGAAGCCGCAGCGGATGAGAGCACGCCATCCTCACTAATTAGACTCAAACGGCTCATCCAAATTTAGTTTTGGAAATGGTACACTGTTAGAAATAAAGGTGTTAACTGGAACTATTTAAGACTCTTTGACCTGTTCCCATAGGAAATTTCTCTTTTTATCTCCTGGTGTAGCATCAGAAGATAATCTCAATGCGGAGAGGTTTCAGCGTCATGCGGTTCACTTAGCATGCCAAACCAGCCAAAAATAATGAGTTCTTATAGACTGACCAGGTGGGTTTTCAGTGTGAAAAGGAAGAGTTTATTTTTTTTGTTTGTTTGTTTGAGTGACATTGTCACACCAGCTCAACATTAAAATCTGTTTTTATTTTCTTTTTTTTTATGCAATTAAAAGAAACTTGGACTAAACAGATGGTTTGAAAGATGAGTCTGGACTAACTGTCAGCTGTATTAGCATTACTTCTCTTTAGGTGTGCAGATGGCAGAAACTAACTGTAGCCTGACAGATAAACGGGAATCTGTTTCGGATCTGAAAGCTGCAACAATGTTGGAGCTACATTTCAGAAATTTGTTGAGTTTGGATCTGTCTGCCGGACTCAATGCCAACACTTTGCTTACGGAGCGCCGCAGTGGAACGGTTTTCCAGGAAGTCAACAACAGTATTCCACAGTGGCTGACTGAAATGGAGTTTGGAGACCATGGTTGGAGAAATGGAGTACAGAACTTTTGTTTCTTATTCATCTTCACTTTGATCTTCCTTTAAATCGGTATAAAGGGCAGAACACGTTTAACATATACATTTACCAGTATGTTTATAAGGTACAACTGTTCAATGGCTTGTTACCACAAATAGTAAGTCACCCAGTCATAGCAGCAGTTTGATACATTTAGACGTCATATATGTGGTGAAGATAGATTGTTGAGGTTCCAACTGAGCATAAGAATCATGTAGAAAGAGGCTTAAGTGCCAGTGAACATGCCTTGCTTGCTGGTGCCAAACCGGCTGGTCTGATTATTTCAGAAACTGCTGATCTGTTGGGATTTTCACATAAACCACCTCTCAGGTTTAGAGGGTGCGCCAAAAAGTACAAAACACTCAGTGTTCAGCTGATGCAGGAAACCAGAGGAGAATTGGTAACTTTTGGTTATGGAGCAGCACCAGTAAATCAAATATCCACTTGTTACAGCCAAGGTATGCAAAATGCCCCCTCTTAACATGAAACACATCACACCTTACAGGAGATGGACTACAGCAGCAGAAACCCACAATAAATGCAAAGAGGCTAGTATGATGGTGTGGGGGATATTTTCTTGGCCCACTTTTGGCCCCTTGGTACCAGTTCAGTATTCTTTCAGCCTGCTTTAGAACTGTTGCTAAACTATCCTGATGTGACCACAGTGCACCCAACATATGATGTCTACTTCCTGTGAGTGTGTTTGATTTATTAGCCTGTGATAATTATGCGGATCATTATGGTCTTTCCATGTTAGACTTAGCTTAATAGAAACAATCACATTGCTTTCACTCAAACTGAATTCCCTAGTAGATCACTTTAGATCCTTTTCAGAAAAAAAAATAAAAATAATTGCACTCCAACTAGATTCATTGCACTGCTAAGCTTTTACTACAGAAAAAGCTTGAAACTTCCTGCTTATCAACATTAAAGCACATCCTATTTTGCTCATTCGGAAATTCTATATTCTCTTTTATTAACTCACTACAATGTGATCATACCTTGGAACATGTTTACTGCTTGGATATGACTACACTAGTCTAAAATGTAGATATAGAACATGGTTTCCTAATAAACATGCAAATCCTCTCATTTAGGAAAATAGGACTTAAAGTCCCAAGATTGTATTTGGTTAATTATATATTGAAGGAGTGGGCAGTATGAACACTTGCTGATGATTCAATTTACAGATTTGACATGCAAAAGCTTTAAAGATAACATATCCTGCTATAAAGTTCTTCGTTTTCACGTCATCCAGTTGTGGTCTATATAAATTGGAACTGCAATGGTTTGGTCTGAAATTAATTTACCCCTCAATTCCCCTATTTACCCCTGTTCTGAGGTGTGCCTCGTTTTGGTGCAATCTCTTTGAATGCAAAGGGAGACACCTCACACTCTGCACCCTTTCCAGATTGCAGTGTTCTACTCCACCCCGTTTGGCCATTTTTGTAGTATACTGGGGGATGGTGTAATGATTTGTGTGGGTTAACACAGCCAACAACCGAGCATTTTGATTTATCCACTTGAAACGTAGCTTGGACTACAAAATAACTGTAAAAAAATAAAACAATGGCAGATTTGTAAAATTGGTTAACAAGAAGTCCTTGACCTTGTTTAGCAGCTCCGTAGCAAATACAGTGACGTAATTGTTTTTTTGTTTTTTTTATAGAAAACAGAAAAGACTGAACATCTTGAAAAAATTACTCAAACAGAATATAAAGATGTCTACAGAGACTATGTTCAAGTTCTCTGTTTGGGAATGAGAGGGACATTAAGCAGAACTTTCCGAGCTAATTGGGTGAAGTGACAGCTAGTGCCCGACTACCAAAGGTTGGTTTTAGCCAATCACGGTATGAAATTAAAATGTAAGCAGCACGGGTCATGAGAAATCACAAAAGTTAAGCTAGTCAAGGGACTTCTTGCTGTTCTTCTTTCAAAGATGAAATTGTGGATTTTTACTAAACAGATGTGATAGAAGCAGCTACTCATGCGTCCTCCTGCGATGCTTGTTTATTTTGGTCCGGCTGTGGGCTCAGCAACTCTTGCTTTCGTCTTACCAGCAATTAAACCACATTAGTACAATGTGATTGGCCCGAACCGTTTTTGGTTTGGAGCAAATGGTGGAAGCCAAGGTGGTTCAACATGGATTCTCGTGTGTTTGTGATTGCACAAATACCACAAGAATTCATTTTGCAGGCAAGTTTAAAAAAGTGTTTTTTATATGATATGTCCCCGTTAAATAATCTTTATCACTTTTCTTGTAACTTAAACAGATTTATATTCCCACAGGGTGGACAAATTAAACGGTACAATACAGTGCTACAGTCAACCAAGACAGGATCCGTGTAATGAGTGAATTTTTAATTAATTTGTAAAAGACGTAGTAAATAACTTGAGATTAGAAAAATGACCCTTAAAGACATTTGTTAGCTGTTAAATGGTCCTCTTTATCAAGCATTGTGCAGTTCATAATATATATATTAATCGCTCTGGGTAAAGGTATTAACAAGGAAGCAGTAAAAATAATAACAAGACCATTGATTTGGTCCATGCCTATAGAGCAGAGGTCTTAAACATGGGGGTCACAATCTCTAGGGGGGTCACAATATTTAGTCTGGTCCATACTCTGACTGATGATGGCTGATTCTTGCTGTATTATTTCTTCCTGGTTTCATTTCACGGCAGTGGTGCCAATATGTCAGTTTTATGAACTTTCAGCAACTTCCCTATCTTGTTTGCCTTAAATCCAGCCACTCCATTTTTCTGGACATATTTAACTCAACTTTTAGTCCATGACAGTGCTTTCAGCAGATTTGTATTGAAACAAGAAGCTGCTCCACATATTGAGTGTATCAGGATGCTTCACTATTGGCATCACAAATCCAGAGAAATGATTTTCCAGAAGTTGTCTTACTCATACACATCTTTCAGTTCTGCTTGACTAAAAATTGCTTAGGGTCCATTTTCCTTTCCTTGTGCCCAAGCTTTAACTTCATAATTTCTACATGATGTTTTTCCCTTATTATGCCATCTAGTATTTTCTGTGCACAAAAGTGGAAGGCTGTAATTAAGCACTACTTTCACACTAAACACAGTGATTAAACCTATTACTTCCATCATTTCATCATCAGCTTTAAGGTAAAATGTTAATTAATTATAGCCTGTATAATCAGCGTGTAATCAGTTAAGTTTTGATTGGGTTGGTGTTCCTGAATGGCTGTTCAGATTTACTTTTGCTATATAACCTAATTATATTTAGGCAACCAAAATTACAACAGTTTGAAGGTTCTGTGGCTCTAATTTGTCATGATATAAATATAGTGAGCTGTAGAATATCATCATCATAAAAGGTAAAGTTGGACTTAAAGGTATTTTGATTCAGACTGTAAACAGATGAAGCTTTCAGAGGTGGTCCCAGAAAGGAGCCTTGGGGAACTCCTATAGTAACTCTAATTGGACACCATATCATCATATCTGTTACCAGATGGAAAAACCATATGATTGTTATCGACTATAACTGGGTTACAATGCATCTCTCCTTCTTATCTATTACCAGGCTGAAGAGTTTACACATGAAAACGTACCAACACACCAGAATACAGACTGAAAAGCAGCAGCATTTAGTATTTAGACCAGAAACAGTGATTTAATGTTGCCTCAGAAAAAGATACACATTAAACTGGAAACATAATCTACCTCCACACCCCTCCAGTCATATCAACAATCTGAAATTTCACTTACATTCCAATTGAATACGAGCTATCATCACAGGCCAGCTTTATCTGCTGTGATATATACCCACAGGCTGGAGGAGGAGGCAGGGTGCGGGGGGTGACGGGGCAACACAGAACCTATTTGTGTTTATGGCTTTGCAGGGAAAGAGATAAATGACCCCCTGTTTTTATTTGGTTTTAATGAAGTAGGGATCGAGGGACTACGCAACATTTGCCTCCCTCCTCCCCGCCTGTCCTCTTCCTCCACCCACTGGCTTTTCTTCATTTGTGACCTACATGCAGCATGGCTGACAAAGGACACAGGTTGGAGGGGAAACTCACCTCTCTCCAGGAGGGAGGTGTGAAGTGGACGATGCACCAGGCACAAAAGTGTTAACCCCTCCAGTCTCACAACCTTAGAGGAGCTCCCCTGGGTGGATGGGAAACGGGAGGATGGGTTGGCGGGACAGGTTGGGATGAAAACATAATATGTGGCCTCCACATGTTCTCCATACCAAACGGCCACACTGGCTCGCCATTAATTGGACACTCGGGCCCCCAATTAAGGCCACGGCTCAAAAGGCAACAAGGGAGAAAAACAAGGGCAAAACACACACATATTCAAACTCACATAAACATACACGCTCCTTCTTCACCAAGCTTTCCATGGGACTTCATTAAGAGTGAAGTGAAGGGACTCCAGTGGGAGAAAGGACTCATATACAAGCTGTACACTCTATGCATCTGTAGCTTTAATAGCACATAAACATACCCAACTCCTGCTCATCCACCTCTAAACTTACATCACTAAGACAATCGGGGACTTAGAAGCAAGTACAAATTTTATGTGTCATTTCATGTTCATTTTTAGATTTTACATTAAAATCTCCTCATGGTTAAGGGCCTTGCTGGGATGGGGTCATCACGTTCAAATAATACCCAGACAGTACTCCAGTGTTCTTTTAAAAGCCTTCAAAAATCAATGGCCAACACTGCAATAAATCCTGTTTTAATTAGAGCTAAAGTACATAGATCAACGTTCCAAGATTTCTTTTTATATCATTATCTATTCTGTAAACCACACAATGTTCCTTTATTGTCAGAACCGGTCTGAAATTTGTCTTGCATTACAGCACTAGTGTTTACAAATGCACATACACAGACCAAATCAAAAGTACACATTGCAAGATGAGCAGTTTCCATATTTAAAATAAAAAATTCTTAAATACTAATTTATTATTAGCTGCAGTATGTAGACAGTTCCTTAAGGAACTGGACCAAGGTTGAATATTGGCTTAAAGAACACGCGTTCCCAGCGTATACAAAACATTACACTCTTCTCTCTAAAAGGGAAATGAAAAACTAAAAAAATTAATAAATAAAAACAAACAAAAGACAAACCTTTTGTAAGAATCTCACCAGGACAGATGAGCATGAACTAGCAATGTTTGATCACACAAAATCCACAGTACCATCTTTAAATCAATTGAAGAAAACCAAACAGCACCTAACAGCGCAAGCACCTCATACAAACAATTGAACAGAGCGGTGAAGGGCTGACGTGTTGTGCTTGTTTTGCAGTAAGTGTGTGGAATTTATTGATGTAGCACTTCTTACAGAGATAATTCACAAGGGTTAAATACATGCATGTGTAAAAATGGCATTTGATAAATACAGTTACAAGTTGATGCAATGCAGCTAATTGGCATCAGAAAAGGCCATCAAAAAAAGTAAGTTTCGTTCTAAAAACATCAGAGGTCGTATAAGCTTGTAAACACTATGGGACTTCATTTCACCAAAGGGGTACCGCAGATTCAAAACAGAGTAAGTTTTTGTTTTGAATCAGGTTGTATAGAGTCTGATTGTTTAAAAGTATGATAGTAGAAGTAATGACCCTGTTAAAGTCCAGAGAGCATCTTCATTGACAAACTGTGATGGGACTATGAGAGAGCTGTGGAGAAACAAATCTCTGCAAACTGAAGCAAAGCTGGGAAGAAGTATGGGCCGAAATTCCTCCACCTGAATAAAAGAGACTGACAGACTGAAAATAACTATTGGGAGTTGCTGAACTAAAGAGGAACATCAAGAGGATTGTACAGTAATAAAAACAAAGCCTCTTTTTTTCTTTCATTCTTTCATTCATTATTATAATTCAATCCACTGTTCCAGAAGGACAGATGGACAGTTACTGAACCAGCGTAAAACATAAATCCACTATAATTGTAATTCTTGTGATTTAAAAGTGAAACAAACTTAGTTAAAAGTCCAAAACTTCTGTTAGCCACATGTACATTCATGGAAGGTGATAATGACAATAAACAATACAAATCTAGGTTTCTCTTGTTCAGACAAGATGTCTAAATGTGGCTCAACAGAATTTCTAGTCTATCATCTCGATTGCAAGAGAAGTCTTGCACTGCTAATTATGGTGCCAGCAGCAAACAGATGGTTTCTCTTGTTGACAGAGAAAAATAAAAATACATTTAGGGCAAAATGTTACGTACAGATAAACCTGATTTACACAGTTTGAAAGGCACGGCCACCTTAAACAGGTAACCAGAGAGGATGTACTGACAATTCCCTCAAAGCTTCTTGTTGGCGCCCGCTGCAACTCAGGAGTGCCGTAGAGATGAGAGCGCCCGTTAGCGCCTCACTTGTTCTTATTTATTTATCTGTCACCATATGACGAGAGCCCAGTGAATGTAATGAAGAAGAAGAAGTGTTAATATTTAAAAAGGTCGAGTGTTTCCTGGAGTGTCTGAGGGATGATCCTAAGGGACTGCGCTGACTCTTCAGCAGCACACAGAGAAACACTGTAGTATTTATCATCTGGTCATGCTTGTTTCATGTTTCATGAATGAGACTGTTTGTCTGCACATTAAATTTTAATGCCGAGTCATAAACAAACACAGTGTTGGTGCTCTTAATATCTTTGTGTCATTAGGGTTGATAATCTTGTCAAATGTGGTATCCACAAACTCCAAACCTGTTAAACTATAAGCAGATTTTCAATGACATTTTCAATGATGTATGAGTTATTACAACTAAAAAACAACTTCCATTCATCTGTGTGTCGCCTGATATCATTCCCTCTTCAACCAGCAGCCCAACATGTGTAAGCAAGGGGCCATAAATCCCATTTATTACACATTAGGAAGCAACCCTGGAACATGTGCTGTGAAACCTGGCCTCCCATTATGTTTCCCAGTTCCAAATTGAAGGCATATTATGGTTCAGAACCCTGGGACCTGGTCAGATAGTTAGAGTGCTGCAGCACCGCTGCTTCCTTCAGATGATGCTGCTGGTTTATCTTTATGGTGGCATGTTCGACAGTGGGGCACAAGGCACATTAACAGTCAAGGCTGTTGCCATCAATATGACTGTCTGTCAAAGTGGGAATCAAGGGACACCTAAAATCCCAAACTGAAACATGTTGGAACAAACATGTATTCACTAGCAAGGACCAAGTGACATCAAATGTTTATTGAAGTAGGGGTTGAAGGGATGAATGACTGAGAGTGGGGATTGGCTCATCTGGGTACTTTTGGTTGAAGGCTTGAAAGGATGAGACTCAACGTTGGGGTGCAGTTTTCTGGGAATGGTTTTCCTGAGCAGGCTGCACAATGGCACAGTGGGTAGCACTGTTGCCTTTCAGCAAGAAGGGGCTGGGTTCAAGTCCTACCCTTGCCCTGGGTCTTTCTGTATGGAGTTTGCATGTTCTCCCTGTGAATGTGTGTGTTCTCTCCAGGTACTCCAGCTTCCTCCCACAGTCCAAAAACAAGACTGTTAGGTTAATTGGCCTCTCTAAATTCTCCTTAAGTGTGAGTGTGTGCGAGACTGGTTGTCTGTCTCTGTATTACCCTGTGATAGACTGGCGACCTGTCCAGGGTGTACCCCACCTCTCACCCATTGACAGCTGGAGCTAGGCACCAGCACCCCTCATGACCCCACAAGGGATAGACGTGTTAGAAAATGGATGGATGGATTTTCCCGAGCCCACTTAGGCCCACTTATAATTAGGCTGCTCCTGAAGTTAAGTAAACTTTTTAATTTAATTTGCAGATTAATAAGGTTAGTGTAATTCAGTTAAGTATAATTCAGTTTATTTAAATAATGCTACTCTAAGTTCTCAATAAATGTTATCCAGAAGTTTACAAAGTAAAAAGATCCAAATCATATACGAACATATGATGAAACCCATCTGATTGCATCAACTTGAGGACTTTGCAGCGATCTCTCCTCCTGAATGAGCATGAGGCGACAGCAGACGGTTGATTGTGTGGAGTCTTTACCTCTGCAGCAATCCCTCATACTAAGCATGCATGTTGTATAAGTGGATGGAAAAAACTAAATTTTAACAGAGAGAAACCTCTAGCAGAACCAAGCTCAGGGGGTGGGGGGTAAACGATTCAGTGTTAATGACTAAGAAGTGTTTGTTAATTATGCAGTCCATGCACTTTTGCTTTCATAAACCTTTTCAAGAGATTTCTCCTTAATCTTGTGACAGCATTCAGGTCTTGCAGCAGAACCACATACAAGCAAACCTGACCTTGAAAGGAGGTCATAAGGTAGGAGGGCAGAAGTTGACTGACTCTGAACATGGAACTGGAATGTAATAATAACCTCACAGTTTACAAGTCCTTTTCTTTTTTCTTTGCAAACACCATCTTGCACACCTATCATTCTCAATGTTACTCCTTTATCATTAAACAAACCTGGCACATTTCTCAACCCGTTCTGAACTCTTTGGAGACGTTTCTTCACCTCTTTTCCACACTCACCATTGCTCTGGACTGTTGACACCTTGTAATTAAAGTCCTCCACCTTCTTTATCTCTGTACCCTGGAACCTCATAGCTCCACTTGTGTGCCTCTCAATCGCAAACATGTATTCTGTCTTACTATGACCAACCTTCATTCCCACTGGTTCAAAAGCAAACCTCTGTCTCTCTAGATTTCCCTCCACCTATTCTCTGCTCTCACCACAGATCACAATGTCATCTGCAAACATCATTGTCCAAAGAGTTTTCTGTCTAACTTTATTTATCAACCTGTCCATACCCACAACATACCACAAGTGTCTCAGAGCCAACCCTTGACGCAGTCCCACTTCCACCTTGAACTCCTCTGTCACACCTTTAGCACACCTCACCACTGTCTTACAGCGCTCATATATGTCCTGCACCACTCTAACATACTTCTCTGCTCCTCCAGATTCCGTCATACAATGCCATAGCCCCTCTCTAGACCCCCTGTCACATGCTGTTTCTAGATTTAAAACAAAATGCAGCTCCCTCTGACCCTCTCTGTACTTTTCCATCAACATCCTGAAGTGGTGCCATGGATTATTATTGAAAGGAAAGTAATGCAGCTTCATGGATAGACTGAGCCCTGGAGGGGATATGTCGCCATTGTGTTGTCATGATTTGGGTTTTGTTTTTAGACTTTGTTATCTCCCAGCCACTGCTCAACACCATTATTAGAGCCACCTGCTGCCACTTATTACCCTCAAGTCCTTTGACCTGATCCTCTGCCTACATATACATACTTGCCTCACTTATCGACTTCCTGCCAGAACATCTTGTTTTGGTGCCTGCATGTGTTTTTTCCCCCAGTGTTTTTGTCGTTCTGTTTTTGTGGACCTGTTCTCGCCCTGCCCTCGCTAGTTTACTTTACTAATGCTTGTGTGCTCCTCCTGATTCAAGTGGTCCCTGGGGATTCTGCGCTTTCCTCTGCCTTCACTGGGGACACATTGGCTGCTACGGGTCACTCTTCCTACAACTCCTGGTCAAGTCTGGTTCTGCTTGTCTTGTCAGCCACAACTCAACATTTCAATAACGCAACTCTATGTCTGGCTGGAATATCGGGTTCTTAGAGCATTATTCATTACATGTGTCAAATAAAGTTTGCTTTATTCATGACTCAAAACTTACTGTTTTGAGTCATGATGTTTTTTGTAATCGATAAGTATGTTAGTTTAATATGTGAGGCCATGCTCATGTGAGCTTATGAAAGGGTACTAAAATACATATGCTTAATAACGTACCTGTTCACAACAACACAGGCTAGTTCTTATTCCTTTTTGAAGACATCCTGTGGTGTGAAGCCAGCTATGATGGTTAGATGATTCAGGCAGATGGGTAGCTTCCCGGTTGACCTCTGCAAACCCAGATCTCCACTGCCACAGAGGAACCTGGACTAACTGTTTCCCACACTGGTGCCAGTAATGAAAAGTAGGATTTATAGAGTGCGCTCTGACTTAACTGACTTGACTGAATAGCTTGAGTATTGTACAGCAACTGAAATGAGGAGTCCCTGTTATGGCAACAGATCCAATATCTGAGTCATTCCTTAGACACTGTAGTAAAGGACGCGTAAACCTTGTCTTTTTAACAAAAAATTCTTTATCTAGAAAAAATGTAGAAAAAATGTAAATACAAAAATGTCGATATCTTTTTACAATTCTCTGTTTTTTCTTCTTCCAACTCCTACACAGCTTCACGGTCAAAAACTGTATTGCTCCGTGTCTAAACAGTCAGTTCACAGTGTTCTCCACAATACGGCTTGACAGGAAGTGTGCCTTTCAAAATAAAACCATACCTCTCAACAAAATGGTCTGAACAAATATCAGTTCCCTCACTGAACACGACAAAAATAAAAGGCAAACCATAATACAAATAACTTAAATATTTTCTATTTATGACTCTAACAGTCCCTAATCATCATGCTTAGAGTCAAACTACTTTAACGTTATGGATATCTGGATTTTGAACTGGGAAAATTCAGCAGGAATTTGACTTTTTTTCTTTTAGTAGATGTCTCACTTTATTTTGTTATATTACAAAGATTTTTTTTTTGGATGTTGTCAATGCAAGTGTTTTTCAGTTTAGTGTAAACTAAAGTTGCAATAAATTTTACATACATCTTAGACATGTATCTAATAGGGGGTGACACTTCATTTAATCATTTAGTTTCGTTCTTGTCCTTTTGGAGGACCCAGTTAGAACAGCGATCCACTCTGGTGTTCTGGGGAATACAGAGGGACTAACATTGGAAAGATTTCTGCCTCAAAATCTTCCCCTAGCACCAGTGCTCCGTTTTCCAGCTGATTGGATGTTGTTGCATCACATTCATGTATGCTTACAGTGCATATTCATGTCAGTGCTTGCAGGTAACCCCCCCCCCCCCCCTCCCTCCCTAAACACTCTCACTCAGCCCTCATCATCACTGATGTTATGATGCAACTCTGCGTTTTCCTTCCGGCACCTTTCTTGCTGATGCAATCGTGTTGGCCACCTAACATGCTGCTGCTATTCCCACTCTGCTTAATTACATCCTCCTTGTGTCCGTGCCCAGGCCACTGTGTACGTCTCTTAATGGAATCACATGCAAGGTCCTACTTTGCAAGCATTGTTCATTTTGATGTGTTGCTCGTTTGTGAGTCCAACATGTCTTCTGAGATCAATCGGCTGTGTGTTGTCTTTAATAAAGGCCCCAGAGAGGAGGGGGGGGCATGGGGCTCTGCCAGGACACCGCTGCCTGGGCCCCTCAGGTCAAGGCAAACCATTTAATTGGCTCTTAGTGGTCGGTTATTTCTCCTGGCTGCCGTAGCACTGGCTGAGCCTCGTCACCTCATGTGGCCACTTTACAATCACTAAACTGACAGGGTAGCGGTCAGGCTGCGCTTAGATCAGTGTGCACCGCAACACATCCGCTAAGAGGAGGTCATTAGTTAACATGGCAACCAGCTCCTCATCAGGGCAGGACACACAAACGTGTATGATCTCAGGGGAAACTCTGACTTATTTACTGCATATGAGAACAAATGCTTTCTCCTGTGAAGTTAGGAACACAACTTCAACTCAAATTAACATAAAGTAGAAACTGAAAGTCAGTTCTTTTTTATATACCCCCTTTCTTATCCGTTCTAACGATCGATTTGCACTGAGTTGCTTCCATGTGGATCAACTGATTTCCCATTTGTGTTGAAAAACATGTGTACCTAATAAAGTAGCCGGAGTGTTCATATTCATGCAGATTGCAGGGAGAAGACAAAAAAGATGAGGCGTGAAGAGACGGTTAGAGAAGGGATGGTGTGGTTCCAAGCAGGTGCTTAGGTCCTGGAAAACCTCCAAATTTGCTCCATTTTGAGCTCATTCCCTGTACCTAGGGTGTGGATTTGAAAACTCTCTGTCTCGTGTGTTTATTTTTCATTGTTGTACTGGGTTGTACAGATTCAGTGTGACGTCTCGCCATTTGAGCAGTCTGATCTGTTAAGAAGCTGCTGGAGTTAATGAAACACTCCTTTAGTCTTCAAAAATCATTATATTTTCCTTACGTCAAGCTGGTTGTAAACTGTGTCATCAGTCATCATCTGACATATTCAACTCAGAAAAAAATGATGTATTGTTAGATCTGAATGGACTGCCATGCAGAGGTTTTACTCGTTCTATGTCTGGTCTCCATTTACTATTATTTCTATACGTATTAGATGGCCTTGTCACTTTCTGGTAGATTTTAAGCTATTTAGACCTCTTCAAAAGTTGTATAACCATAAAACAGTTTAGATTCTGTCTCTTTTACTTCAGGTTGTAGAGAGCAGACTAACACAGAACCAAAGTAATACAGCTATTTCAAAAACAAGCTGAACCCTAAAGCAGTTCCAGACAAACGAGGACATTTTCTTCACCTCTAAATAATAAAACCCTTCTCCACGTGTGTAGAAAGAGGCTGGTTCTTCAGTCATAATATGTGGGATGACTCTACTCATTTAACGTCTTTGTTTCACATTGACAAAGGCCTTCCTCTCTCTTTTTCCACACATATGAGTAAAAATGGAGTGTGGCAGCAAGAGGAGGTTATGGTGGCATCAAAGCCGCCTGTCAGCTTGTAGGTGCGGGCTTCATCAGGAGACGCGTCGTCTCCCTTTCTTTTGTTTTTCAAACAGGCATCTTGAGCCGATGGCAGCACGCCGTCTAATTAATGACTGACCTAAAAAAAAAAAAAAAATAGCGTCACTCATCGCTGAATGTCACTACCATCACGTTTTAATATGAAGGTTGTCAGGCTCTCTGTTCTTCATATCCTCATCTTTAACGGGGATAATGATATGTTGTAGTTGACCCTGCAGCACAGTAGAAATCAACTCTTTAACCAGCCCCGGAGCAGGCTCTGTGATATCTGTCATTCCCCCGTTAGGCTGTGGAGAGTTTGTCTGTATCATCATGTCAGCCGCTCGGTCTTCACACAGGCGCATAGCGCAGCTTTGTTTGCAAATTTCCATCATCTTAATAAATCTGTACTGTTGGAATACTGCAAACCTAGACTGTCTGACATCAGTCCGTGCATCGGAGATCTGTGACCGATCAGCTGTACTGCCTTCAGTGATCCCATCGGATCATCAAGGTAGGCACCCCTGTTGGTGACAACCTCAACCAAGCATCTTGATTTCTTCAAATAACTGTACCTCAGTGGGAAATCCAAATTATTTAGTTTGATTTTCTTTGTTTCGTCAGTTTGACATAATGTCAAATGCACGTACTCTATATTGTCAAAAGTATTCCTAGACCTGCCTTCACACACATATGAACTAGCAAACAGCTTTGACCCCCCTGTGAGGGCTTTCTTAGGAAGGTGTTTTTGGGAATCTTTGACCAATGCTCTTCAGCATTTTCTGCTAGAAAGGTGAATTCATTGTTCCGCCAATTAATGCAAGTTTTCTCCATCTTGAGCCATCAAAGCAGCCTCAGAGCATCACTACCGCCCCCCTTTTGAATCATTGTAATATTTGTTTTCCGAAATGCTATATGTTTTACACGAAATAATGCGACACAAACATATGGAAGGGTTTTTTCTTGACTGTTCCCACTTGGTGTATGATGGCTCTGACATTGGTTTGCTACACCAGAAAGCCTTAAAAATGGCTTAATAATCCATTCCACACTGATAGATGTCAGTTATGTGGTTTCTCATCTGTTTTTTTTAATGTTCTGGGATTTTTTTTCTAAAGTTTGTAGGATCTGTTGCTTTTAAAGGTCATAAGCGTACTTCAGGTTGTTGCACAGGTTCTTTTTAGGCCATTTTTGTTTCTAAAAAGCAGTACTCAGACCTGGTTTTCGCTATTGAAAAATATACTGAAAAAAATGTGGTAAACAACATTTAACTCATGATTTAACAAGAGGGGAATTGCAATATATTTTCACAGGGCCAAGTTGACTTTTATTCTTCTGACTTGTGAAAATTTACACCAGCCTTCATAAAACTCTGTAAAAGCAATATAGAAAATTTAAAGATAATTTATTTTAACCAGTACATTACTGTGTTTTTCCACAGTTTCTACTGCTTAACTTGAATATTTCCCTTTTCTTTACCTGAGTATGCCATATTATCAATAACTGTGTAATACTTACTCTGGTATTTATCCTCAGTTGTATTTTTGGCTTTTCTGATAAGTACCTGCTTTGTTGCTTTAGAGCTTTAGATTAATTTAGCTCTTTTTTCATTACTATATACTGTGTGTAACTCTATATGTGTCTTTGCCACTGTCACATTCGAAATTCCCCACTGTGGGACAATAAAGGAATTTCTTATCTGATCTCTCATCCATCCATCCATCCATCCATCCATCCATCCATCCATCCATCCATCCATCCATCCATCCATCCATTTATCCGTCCATCCATCCATCCATCCATCCATCCATCCATCCATCCATCCATCCATCCATCCATCCATATTTCCTTCTCTCCAGCTAAACTCTTCAGCTAATTCTTACTGATCCGAAAGCTTTTCAGGCAAATTGTGGGTCTTCCTGGGTCACCTCCCTGGGAACAGGCCAGAAAACCTCCCAAGGGAGGCACCCAGGACTTTTCCTCATCAGATGCCTTGACCACTTTGATTCCTTTCAAAGGATAATCCAACCCTTCAGTCTGGAAAGGTTTGACAGAGGACTGGGTTACCAAAATAACTAAGATTTTTTTTTTATCCAGGTTTTTGTATGTTAGTATTTTTTGTCCATGTGAAATGCAGCAGAAATGGAATACATCACAGTGTTGATAGTTAAAAAAATATATAAAGGAGCCCATTAATATGCTCCCCTGTTAGAATTTACCTGACTAACTGCTCTCAATAAAATGAGAATTTTCTGCAGCTGTTGTAGAATGAATAAATTAGGCCTCAACTATAGAACTGATTATTAGTTTATTTGTTTCAAAATAAATACAACTTTTTGGGCTGTGTTGTGATTAAGCTTTCAACAGCTATGGCCAGTTACGATGGCTAAGTGAAGGTGGAGCCACACAGGTTAAACGGCGACATTCGGACGCAGTACATCGGAAGAAAAGTTTCATCTCAATATATTTTCTGTAATTTTCACACAGCTGGGTCCTTCCTGCACCCCTGTTTATAACTAACCCTGGGGACTGGCCCCTTCGAAGAGGTGAGCACAACCCAATCTTCTCTTACCTTGGAGGTGTTAGGCTTAAACTGCATTTCACAATTTTGAAGGACGCTCACAGAGGACAGGGCCGGCCCTGTGTGGCCCCCTGCCCCCCTGCAGAGGGCAGCATTCTGCAGAAACACCTCAGGCTGCACATCTGTAGCAGTGGAATGGAAACAGTGGGAGAAACATGGAGGGAAGAGACAGCAGTTACAGAAGTGGCATTTCCAGACCACCCCTCCCCTGATGCATCTTCCCCCTCCCCTTCAGCTCTAGGCCTCATAAAATTGGACTTATGGCTGTGTTGCCAGCATAAATAAGTCCCTTTGATGGTTAGCGGAAGAAGTTATGACCCTCCTGGGTATGGTGAGGGACAGTGGCAGGGCGGCTCGCCTGGCGCCCCGTGGCTCTGCTCCTCGTGCCGATTCAGGGCACGCTCTCTTCATTACTGCCGGCCACCGGGGACTTGTTTTTTCTGCAAGATTAATGAGTGCCGCGGAAATTCTCCAGCGCATCTCGATAATTAAGTCTTTGTTTATCAAAAAACAAGTTATATTAGGAGCAGGAAATTCGCAGTAATTATTCATAATCCTAACAATTCAAGTGTAGCTACCTCATTTGCCTGTGTAATTCTGCTTTTTAATTTCTTGCATACATTTGCATATTAATTTTGCCCATCGGCTGCTGCAGGGGCTCTGACAGTTTTTCTTTTTTTTTTTTTTCTCTCCCCTCACTCAGTATGATGTTTTTCGCAGGGATATAGGCTCAGCTGGGTAGCATTTTGGGCAGGGGCGTGATGATAAATGAGGAATATTTCTAACTTGATGGATAATGAAGACAGCCCTCCCCTTTTCTCTATCTCCCCCTCCTTCTTCATCACCTTCAGCCATGTGGTCATTAGGGGCAGAGAAGCCACGTTTCATTGGTGTCAAAGGCTGTCTGCTTGTGTGAGGAGAAGAGATCAGCCACCATCGGCCAACATGGCAACATGTCAAAGCCCTTGATGACACTCAGCCTGGCATTGCCTCTGTCCTCACATCTTCTGTATTTTCCCTCTATCTCTTCCTTCCCACATAACCTTTCGACCGTCATCCTCATGATGTCTGGATGGCCTTCCTCATCACAAGCTACACGGATGCTATGTTTATGGTTCCTGTTGATGGAAACATTTCTGAGGTGGAGTGACATATGTTTAAGTGGTAGGACTTCAGCGTTGGTTGAGTACCGTTGCGTTACACAACGATGACTGCTGTCATAAAGAAATTAATATTGATGATCTCCGGCCCTCTGCTGCATGCTGGTTGCACACACACACACGCACACGCACACACACACACACACACACACACACACACACACACAAAATTATTTTTAATTGAATATAGAAAATAACCTTTAAGATGCTCTTAAGTAAATACTGAAATACGTGCATTTTTTTTTTTTTGTATCTGCTGAAATATCGAACTTGATAGAGCCTGGGCTTACTACGTGAACTAGAAATGTCTGTCAGTGAATGACTAACATGATATCAAGAGTATTAAAAGTGCAAAACTAGTAATTAAAATTTCTAAAGAAAAAAAAATACTGAGTAAAATATGGTCAAAGTCTACCCCGAGCTCCAAGAATCTGTCCAATAATGATCTATATGAACCAATTTAATCTGCATTCAGAATACACAACAGCACAGTGAATTCCCTCATAAGATCAAAATAGTCTGTTCACTGTTATAAATTGGAAATATGCTTTTTTTGTCCCCTTTAACCTCTGCTGCTTTGAAAACCATTTCTTAGACTCTCCACCTCATACATATGATTTCCCACATTAATGTCTTCACCTGTTTCTTGACTTGTAACCTAATCTATCTGAAAGGAAACAGTTTGTTACTGTAAATAACTTGCACTCTCCTACAATCCTTATCAATACAGGAATGCATCAAAGCTGTGCATTCAGAACCCTGCTAATTATGATTCACCACACAGTAAGCCTCACTGATCCCTTTCTGACACTGTTACATATATTCTCAGTCATGTTTTCAAAACCTCCTGCTTGTATTACTGCAGGTATGTTTTCTTTTAGATCACCCGGAACACCCTTAGAACTGCTTTAAACTGATCCAAGCCTGCAACACAATAACGCAACACTTCATGTGGATGAGCTACACAATTCTTCTGCTCACTTTCAACTCCTTCCATATCCCAGCTCCTTTTTTGGCCACCTTCTCCCATCTATCCTGGAACCTGAAGTCGTCTGACACCAACCTACAACTTCCTGTTGTTATGAGTTATTTGTGCAATCTATTTTTGTTTTCTGTTTTGCATCCACCGTTAAGGACCCCTGTTGACAGAGGAAGTCTGTAGAAATGTCAAGAAATGTAAATTTATTTCCTTAAATTCTTTAATTCCAAGTTGAATAAAAACAATTAGCGAATAGAGCCATCTTTTATGTTATTCTTGATATGAACATCTACACTCCAAAACCTTTGAAACCTGTTTTTTTTTTGTCAGTCAAGATTAGAATCACAGAGATGGAGCTTCGTTCTGCTGAGAAAAAGTTCCTGGTAACAGCAAAGACTGTTGCCCTTCTGCTCTGCTGGTGCCAGTATGCTCAGTGAGCTCAAAGCCCATGTAAATGTCACTACTTAAACTACAGCATATTGTCAGATCAGATGCACTGCTGCCTTTCTGTGTACTTGCAGACACAGATTCATGTCGATTAGCCAAACAGGGACTGATACAGACCCCTGACCTGTGTGCACACAGGCCCTGTTTGTGGATTAGAGTCATGGCTTGTGCATGTCCTTCATCTATTTGCAAAAAGTCAAAGTCCAGCCTATGCAAACAATTTATGCATGCTGCTGCCCATCACAGTCAGTCTGACTAATGTGCAAAGCTCTGAATAATCATGGGGACAGAGACGGTGAGAAAGAATGGTTGAGGAAATGGAAGGGAAAGTGACAGGGAGTCATGGGGCATGTTGGCGACTCGTAATGTGTGATTGGATGGCGGGGACACGACCCTTGTAACTGCAAGGTGTAAAAGAGTCCTGCTGCCACCGCGCAGGGCTGGCTGCAGATCTGGGTTACACTGCTGGGGCGTGGAAGAGGGGGTTGAGGTCAAAGCAGATGACAACTCGTCAGGGGAGCAGATGTCTGAATCCAACAAACGTGATATTTTAGATAAATCAGGCTCAAAACATCTGCTGAAAGTAACAAGAAGATTTGGAATATAGCTTGTTTTTAACACAGTGAAATTGTTTGTGGAGTTTTTTTTTTTTTAAAGTAACATCCACATTTTGGCCACATGTTTGTAGTCCATACTGATACTGCAACCTAGAGCTCATATTGGAAAGGGAAGCACAGATCTCTGTATTTCCCTGCCTCTTGTTAAATTTATCAAATAACTGAATCTATATCATGAACTCACTGATTGAAAACATTGTACACCCAGCTGAGTGGTGAAGGGAAATTGTTCTTTACCAAAATGCTTGATATAGAGAAACCTGAACACTGTCTAAATATCGTCCTCACACCATGATACTGGATGAAACAGCACTGTGTCACACCACAACACTGGCTGGATTGGTCCTCTTTCTTTAGCACTACCAGACAGGTACAGACTTCTGTGGTGATGCTGAATTAAAAGTCATTGCTGAACATTATGCTATGCCAACTGTCCCAGATTACTGTATACACCAGCTTGTAACATAGCCGTGCTCTATCCAAAATGGCCTCCTATGAATGGGACAATTAACCTATTTTCCAAAACATCACAGCATAACAAATTGTCTTATACCTGTGTCTTTGTTGTGGGTGCACAACATGGCAATCCTCTTGTACAGTATCCACTGACTTCAACTCCAAAAAATGTGACATGCCTACATGCCAAGATATTCCAAATACAAACATCAAAACCCATAGTATGACCCCTAACAACCTCCATCAAGTGATGGTAATGTTATTTATAGGATCTAAGAGCCATTCACAATGTCTACTCACCTTTACTAGCTACCTAGTCTATTTGTCAGATAATCCAGGGACTGCCTGATATGCCCTCTGGTGACCTTTTGGACAGGCTAACTACTCTAACAAGAACTTTTTCTGTAGAGTGGTTTGATCTTAAAGCAGACTGAAATTGTTCGAACTGTTAATTTTTTGAGATGGTCGGTAAGCTGGTTAGAGAATGCTTTTTTTTTTTTTGAAGATTTTTGACAAAAAAATGATAACTTGGAGATGGGTCTGTAGTTTGCAGCTGAGTCAACATCCAGTCCAGGCTTCTTCAATACTGGTGTTACCACTGCAGATTTAAAACAAGCAGGAAAGATGCCAGTAGTCAGTGAATTGTTTTATATGTGCAGAAGTTAAGGTCCTAATAATGACCATAGTGCTTTTATAGCTCAGACTGGCAGGCTCTGCAGAGCCATGCATGTGGAATAAATTTTGTTCAAATCAGACCTGTTTTTGTTGTCTTCATGATTGGATTTGAGAGCAATCTGAAGAGTGTTTGTACCCCAGACACAGCTGGTTGTGTTGCATTTGTCTCTTTCTGGTGGCATATCATATTATACCAGGAACCAGTAACAGCATTAGCAATGGCATTATTTTGTCAATAACGGAGTAATCTAACTAATTACCTTTTTCATTTTGGTAATGCTGTTGCTAGGGCTGGACAATATATAAAAAAAAAGAATATTGATAAAATACAAATCATATTGATCGATATTGATAATTATCAACAAATTCAAAACATATATTTTAAGTGCAGCCCTGGCCATTTTATCCTGTTGCTTAATGATGTATTTTTAGATTCAGAACACACAAACACTGAATTCAAACTCAACCCTTTATTCAACCAACTTTTTACTAAAACTTCAAGCTTTTAAAAAAGAAAAAAGAACACGTGCTCGCTGATCTCTTTGAAGTGGGCGAAGCTTCCTGCGTCGGTGTTTGTCATTGGTTGGGAGGATGTAGTGACTGTAATATTAACCTGCATGGCTTGAATGCAAAAGTTTGTGGCCATTTATGTTGAATTTTTGTAAATCATAAGTTCCATTTCTTTATTTTTTTTCTCTAGACAGATAGCATATATTTATTTTAGTATGAAACCAAAATCTATAAATATATATTTACAATTGTTTGGATTACTTTGGTAATTTTTACACTCTCCCATTAATTTAAGAGACTAAGAACACATGTTAGGGCAAATGTCCTGTGTTGACGAGTGGAGGTAGTAAAATGATTTTTTGACAATTTTATGATAATTTTTTGGAAGTTGTAACATCAGATTAAGTTAAGTTAAAACTAAATTGTAAGATATTTTTAGTTATTATTTTGTCCATATTTTTGTTGGAAATGACATATATTTTTCAAACAATCAAATCAGAAGTGCGTTCAACAAACAAACCACCTGTTACCACCCTACAGCCTTTCTTGGAAAATTTCAGTTTTTGGAATTTGGATGGAAGCATGTCGCTCCATGCTTGCTCAGTATGAGGGATTGCTGCAAAACCATGGACAATGCAGACAACTGTCTCTTAACTCTATGCTCTCTCAAGAGGAGTGAATCCTGCTTGTCAAGACTTTGATGCAATCAACTAGGTTTCTTTATATGGGACATCTTTTGACCAATCTGTATAATCTGACCCAATCTGTATAATATGATTGAATTTGACTTTGGAAAGTGCTTTGAGATTACATGTTTCATTAATTGGCGCTATATAAATAAAATTGAACTGAATTAAATGATATTGTTATTCTATTGAACACAAGAATGGGAGCAGTGTGTGGGGTAAGGGATGGACGGAGGCGGTTGATGTAGGCAGACCGGGTAATGTTATTGATATGGGATTGAAAAAATAGGGTGCTATCGAGGATGACACCCAGACTCTTAACCTGGGGGGAGGGGGAGATGGAGGAGCTGTCAATAATAAATTGGAAACTGTTGGTTTTGGAAAGAGTTGATTTAGTGCCAATGAGGAGAATATCAGTTTTACTACTGTTTAATTGAAGGAAGTTTTTGGTGAACCAGGCTTTTATTTCAGAGATGCAATCTGTGAGAGAGGTGGGAGGAAGAGAGGACGATGGTTGCGTGGAGAGCTAGAGCTGGGTGTGGAACAGTGGAAGTGGATGTTAAATTTGCGGAAGATATTGCCAAGGGGATGCATTAGATGGTAATAGCGGTTGATCTGTCTTGCCTGGATGATGTCACAGCTAACAGAACACCAGACCAGGTGTACCTACTATGAAGAAAAAAGAAAGAGCAAAAAGTTAAAAGATGAAATGATGACAGTCATTTCAATGTAATGCAATGCAAAACTGGAGAACAGTAGACTGGAGAATAGTAGAAATCAGTAGAGTGAGAAAAATAGGCCCTGATGTCATACAGTAGCCTAGGCCTATAGCAGCATAACTACAGAGGTAGCTCAGGGTAAGATGAGCCACTCTAACCATAAGCTTTATCAAAAAGGAAAGTTTTAAGATTAGTCTTAAAAGTAGACAAGTGTCTGCCTCACGGACCAAAACTGGAAGTTGGTTCCACAGGAGAGGAGCCTGATAGCTAAAGGATTTGCCTCCCATTCTACTTTTAGAGACTCTAGGAACCACCAGCAGACCTGCAGTCTGAGAGCGAAGTGCTCTGTTAGGAACATACGGGGTAATCAGAGCTCTGATATATGATGGAGCTTGATTATTAAGGGCTTTACATGTTAGGAGAAGAATTTTAAATTCTATTCTTGATTTAACAGGAAGCCAATGAAGGGAAGCTAAAATTGGAGAAATATGATCCCTCTTGTTGATTTTCAACAAGAGGGACTAGTTTTTCAGCATCACCCCTGGACAGAATGTTTCTAATTTTGGCAATATTTCTAATGTAAAAAAAGGAAACTCTGGAAACCTGTTTAATATGAGATTTAAATGACATGTCTTGGTCAAAAATAACACCAAGATTTTTTACTTTATTACCAGAGGCCAAGTTAATGCCATCCAGATTAAGTGAATTATAAAGAAGTTTATTTTTTGAGGACTCTGGTCCAAAGATTACAACTTCTGTCTTGTCAGAATTTAAGTGCAGGAAATTTAAGTCATCCAGCTTTTGATGTCATCAAGACATGACTGCAGTTGAAGTAATTGATTGGATTCATCAGGATTTATGGATAAATATAGCTGAGTGTCATCAGCATAAAAGTGGAAATTAATCCCATGCTGTCTGATAATTTTGCCAAATGAAGCATATATATAGTAAAAAGAATTGGTCTAAGGACTGAACCCTGTGGTACTCCACAAGTGACCCTAGAGTTTGAAGAAGATTTATTATTTTCAATTCAATTTTATTTATATATAGTGCAGATTCACAACAAATTTCAAGGCACTTTACAAAGTCAAATTCAATTAAATCACACAGATTAGTCAAAAAGTTTCCTATGTAAGGAAACCCAAGAGATTGCATCAAGTCTTGACAAGTAGCATTCACTCCTCATGAAAGAACGTAGAGCCACAAAGGAAGTCAAGTGCAATGTTGATGGCTTTGCAGCTTTGAAGAAATTTTCCCTTTAACAGGGAGAACAACCTCCAGTAGAACCAGGCTCAGTGTGAACGGTCATCTGCCTCGACCCACTGGGGGTTAGAGAAGACAGAGCAGAGACACAGAAAGCACAGAAGCACACATTGATCCAGGAATCCTTTCTATGTTATATGGTAATAGTGGATGATCTGCCTCCCCTGGATGGTGTCACAGCTAACAGAACGCCAGAACAGGTGTACCTACAATGAAGAGAAAATGACAGAGAGCAAAAAGTTAAAACCTGAAATAGCAACAAACAATGTAAATTGGAGAACGGTAGGACACTCATCAGAGTAAGAAAAATAGACCCTGATGTCCTCCAGCAGCCTAAGCCTATAGCAGCATAACTACAGAGAAAGCTCAGGGTAACCTAAGGCACTCTAACTATAAGCTTTGTCAAAAAGGAAAGTTTTAATCCTAGTCTTAAAAGTAGACAGGGTGTCTGCCTCACGGACTTAATCTGGAAGTTGGTTCCACAGGAGAGGAGCCTGATAACTTTTCAGATATTTAGTCAATTTAATTATGATGCACTCTATATCTGATAATTGAACTCAATAATATTTGCAATCACATATTATTATTATTATTATTATTGACATTTTAGATAGTAAAAAATAACTACACAGTTACGTTGTCTAATAACTAGTTACTTATAATAATTAAACAATAATAATTATATAATTGAGTGCAGGCTCAGAGTTAATAACTCAGTTAATTTAGGGGGAAGTAACTATAACTAGTTATTTATTTAAGTAACTTGCCCGACACTACCAGGAACCTTCTCAAATGGGAATAGTGGGAATAATTTCACACCATTGTTAAAATTAGATGGAATCCTCTTAGATGTAACCAGAACAGAAGTACTGTACTCAATGGATTAGTAGATTAAAAAACATAGTGTTCTTCTAAGGCAGGGGTTCTCAACCTTTTGCAAGCTGGGCCCCCCCAAAGCTGGTTCGTTGCAGTTGGGGCCCCAGTGCCCCCCGCCCAGATCCCCATCCCCCCGCCCCGCCTCGCTCTACCTTGCATAGATAGATAGATAGATAGATAGCCCTAGGCTATTATTTTTAGGCCCACATTATTATTAATACTATCATCAGTAGCGGTAGGTAGGCCTATTATCATTTCTAGGCTATTGTTATAATTGGCAGTAGCACCAGACTTCTAATGTGAGCTTGCAGGCATTATTATTATTATTATTATTATTATTATGAGTAGTATAGGCCTATCACCATTACTAGGCTATTGCTATATAATTGTGAGGTTACATGCTTTTTTTTTTGTTATTATTATTATTATTATTATTATTATTATTATTATTGTCATCATCAGTAGGCCTATCACCATTACTAGGCTATTGCTATATAATTGTGAGGTTACATGCTTTTTTTTTTGGTTATTATTATTATTATCATCATCAGTAGGCCTATCATCATTACTAGGCTATTGCTATAATTGGCAGTAGCACCAGACTTCTAATGTGAGCTTGCAGGCATTATTATTATTATTATTATTATTATTATTATTATTATTATTATTATTATTATTATGAGTAGTATATGCCTATCATTATTACAAGGCTATTGCTATATAATTATGAGGTTACATGCTTTATTGTTGTTGTTATTATTATTATCATTATTATTATCATCAGTTGGCCTATTATCATTACTAGTCTAACTCTTGGACTGAACGTATTTTTTGCCAGATGCATTCAAATAGTCACCAGAGTAAAGAAATGTATATTATATGTGAATTATGTGCGCCGTTTGGAAGTAATTTTGATAAAATTTGCTGTATAAGCGAAAGAGCACGAACGTTCTGCATTCGGGTTGTTCCGGAATGCGACGTCACAAACAGAACTAGTACCGTGCATCAGCCTGCAAATACTACGTCTTTTGCTACCGATTTGTTCAATTTTATTAATAACTCTTACTCTACGTACAAAAAAATAAATAAAAAAAATGTCTGATACATCTTCAAACTCCCCCTCAAGCATCGGCGACTCAGATAAGGAATATATATACGAAGAAACGGAGTTTGAACAAGGTGAACCTGAGGAGACTATATCTAACGTTGCTAAGACATAGAGCCCATGCTCCATTGTAAGTACCCCTCACAATCCTCGCTCGTTAAGTGTGAATTGCATAAAACACTTTTGTCACTGCTGGCAATTCAGTCCTTTCACGTTTCTTTTATGAATTTATCCCATTTCTTTCGGACCTTTTAATCATTCGGCTAAGTATGTAGCGCTACTTTCTGGCCGGCACTAGACTGCGGTGAAGTTGGCTTGACATTGGACATTCAAGCTCCGCGGACTCAGCGGAGCACTCTTGAGAAACAAAAATCAAATCAGATTTATTGACGGTCCCACCGCGTATGGGAGAACGGAGCAGCTGAGACACGCTAGCCGAAATCGGAGTCCTTCAACCGGATCAACCGTGAGCTAGATCCCGCTGACTCCGCGGAGGTTGAATGTCCAATGTCAAGCTAACTTCACCGCGGTCCTGCACTACAGCTGCTAACTACGGCGATTTTTTTTAATATACATACATGTACAATGTATGCAAACCCTCTGGCATGAGTCTGTGAAAAGGATTAATAGGACAAAAACACCGAAATAATCCTTTGTGAACAATGTTTGTTTAAACCTACCGGGCGGCTCGTCCTCTTTGCTGAAGCGCTGTGTGTCCGCTGTGTGTCCGCTTTCTGATGTTAAACAAACATGTCTGAACGTCCATCCATCCATTTTCTGACCCGCTTAATCCCTCATGGGGTCGCTTGGATTGCTGGTGTCTATGTCCCGATATAAAATAATTCTTAGCCATCCAGTGGGTTCATGGTTCCATGCTCTCTCATGTGTATTGCCTGCCGTGTTTATAAGGCAGCTAAGCTACTAGCTATGTCGCCGTACAAGCCTTGGCCAGCATTTCACAGACTCCCTCCGTCCCTTCAGGCTTTTGCTGTATAAATCTGGCAATATGATACCATCAACCATCAACTTACTCTTAAAACGATCTTGTGATACGTTATCTAAAGAAGAAAAATATGCCGAGAACTCGTCAGCTTCCTTCCAGTCCGGCGCGCATGCGCGAAAAACCCGGATGAAAACCGCTTATCACCTGCATTTGCGCTCACTATCGACAAAACAATCAAATTTGTTCAAAACTTTTTTTTTAAAATCAGTCCAAACACATTTTATTTTTTATTCAGGAGTTATGTATATACAAAACTTTAACTTTTTATGAAAGTAGTTTAGTGATAAAAAAAAGTGCACATTTTTTTTTTTCCAGTTTTTTTCCACTCCCATCCTGTAGCCTACTCGCGCCCCCCCGGGAGGGTGTCGGCGCCCCCCCGGGGGGGCGCGCCCCACCGGTTGAGAACCACTGTTCTAAGGCTTCTGTCCATACCTGATGAAGAATATAAAGAAAGGTTAAATACTTTGAGTACAATTCAATTCAATTCAATTCAATTTTATTTATATAGCGCCAAATCATGAAACATGTCATCTCAAGGCACTTTACAAAGTCAAGTTCAATCATATTATACAGATTGGGTCAGATTATACAGATTGGTCAAAAATGTCCTATATAAGGAAACCAGTTGATTGCATCAAAGTCCCGACAAGCAGCATTCACTCCTGGGGAACCGTAGAGCCACAGGAAGAGTCATCTGCATTGTACATGGCTTTGCTGCAATCCCTCATACTGAGCAAGCATGAAGCGACAGTGGGAAGAAAAACCACCCATTAACGGGAAAAAAAAAACCTCCGGCAGAACCGGGCTCAGTATGAACGGTCATCTGCCTCGACCGACTGGGGTTACAGAAGACAGAACAGAGACACAACAAGAGAAACAAAAAAGCACAGAAGCACACATTGATCTAGTAATCTGTTCTACATTAGATGGTAGTAGCGGGTGATCCGTCTTCTCTGGATGATGTCACAGTTAACAGAACGCCAGACCAGGTGTACCTACTATGAAGAGAAAAGAGAGAGAACAGAAAGTTAAAGCAGAAATGACATCACATAATGCATAATTGAAGAACAGTAGAACTCAATATAGTGAGAAAATTAGGTCCTGATATACTCCAGTAACCTAAGCCTATAGCAGTAAAACTATAAAGGTAACTGAGAGTAACATGAGTCACTAGTTATAATTTTTGTCAAAAAGAAAAGTTTTAAGCCTAGTCTTAAAAGTAGACAGGGTGTCTGCCTCACGGACCAAAACTGGGAGTTGGTTCCACAGGAGAGGAGGCTTTAGTCTCACCAAAACGTCATCATGGTTAATCTGGATACTAATTTATATCATAAAAGTCATTAAGCAGCAGCATGCTGGAAATATTAGTTATTTGATGTAGGTAAAACCCCTTTGAACTATTTCTGTGTTAGGCTGTTTTCTGCACGTGACTCTGACATTGTGAGCCCAGAAATCTGGTCTTTCAGTAGGTCTTTCTGCTGAAAAGGTGAACTTCTGAGAAGAAGTGAAGGAGTGACGTACACAAAGATGCAGAGGTGGGAGGTGGGTGAGAGTGAGGGTGGGGGAGGCTGAAGTTTAAGCTTTTTCTTTTGTGGCACCCTACCTCCTGATCATTTACATCAAGTTGACATTCGGAGAGTTTACTCTAGGGTCTGTAATTGTATTCTTTCCCCAGTTCTGCATTGCCAACCGTGAAAATGGAATCTTATCAACCCTGACCAATTTTTAATGTACAAAATGAATTGGCAGGGGTTCAAAAGAAGCGGGAGCTACAATTCAAATCAGGTGAATGATACACGGCAATTTTTGTTCAGTGAATGATTGAGCTGCCCAGCCCCCCCATACAGCCTCTCACCACCTTATCACCCCCTGCCTTCAACTATCACATTACACTGGATTTATTTTTCTTTCAAATGGACGGGCGAGCTCAGAGGGGAACAACTGGAGCTAAAAATGCATGTGTGCATGTGTTGTTTGTCAATATACTGGCACGAACACAAAGAGCCTGCATGTTTTTCTGTCTGAAATATTTCTGCAAAACTGTACATGAGTTTTACTTTGCATTTATTTGAGGGCATGGCAATGCGTTAGCTGCACAGATGACCTGAAATACAATGTACATAAAGCAGTAAAAGTTTCATTGCTTTCATGCAGGTATATGTTTAAAGACTCAGTTCGGCGCAAAAAGGTTTCCACTGGCATGTAGAGTGTGTCCAAGAGTGGGATATGGTTATTTCCTTCACCCAGTTGCAGAGATAGTTGAGTCTTATTACTGTAGGTTTAAGTCAGGCAGCAAAACGATTGATAAAGGCAATATTAATCAATTAGCAGTTCAAAATACTCCACTGCAAGCAAAAAAAGAGTGCAAATGATCTTTCAAGTTTAAACATTAACACGAGGAAAGCTGTAGAGAGCCCACTTGGCTATGGGGTAAAAGGAAGTAAAACAAAATATGTCAAGATGGTAAGTTTTGTATTGAAAGGGTTTATCGTAATAAAACTCAGACAATACAGGAAGGAGTTCCAACTCAAATCGACAAATAATCAAAATAAATGGAACATTTTCTGATGTTGAAGGGACTAGTCTAACTTGCAGAAAGTAAATGAACTGAAAGACAGAAATTGTTTCATAGCCTCATAGGCTTTTCAAGGATCTGACTAATGTCAAACAATTGTCAAATAAGATCACTTCAACACATTTGTTCAATCAATAGATCAGATCCTTGATTCTAGATATTTTTACATGGACATAAGTAGTCAGAATAAAAGGCTGATCAGAATAAAGATGCATCATGTAAACACAGCAATCAAATACTGTGATCAGATTAAGCTTAATCGGAATGAAATTGTATTCTGAATGACACGGGTGGATTATGCCTATTGTTAATCTGAACAGAGTCCATCTAAAGTCTTGTTCTGATCATATAATTCGGATATATGTGTGTATAATGGTGTTTTCAATCTGGAGAGACTCACACAGACAAAAAAAGACCATTATAGAGATTTATTGACCTAAATTAGAGAGTTCTTTGGCACGTTCTTTGGATGTTCATTTAGGACAAGGATTAGTGAGGTCTTCCCCCCAGGGTCTGGACTCTGGTGGTGGAGGCTGTAGGGGTGAAGTAGTCAGGTGAAGCTAGAAGGAGGAGATGGTTTGGTGGAGGGCTGAAGCTCTGCTGAAGAACAGAAGAATCCATGGGTGGAGCACCATATAAGCAGTCTTGTGGGATGGTAGGATGAAGACTTGACAGAGATTGACTGGTGTATGGACGCTTGAAGAGGCAATCAGTGGATGCAGGTGGATGCAGGTGTGGGGTTGCTGAGGTTGAGGCAGAAACAATAGTGAATAAGACAAGCTGAAGATGAAAGCCTTGAGAACGAGGTGACAGGAGAGAAGAAGAATTAGGAGCTTAGGGATGTGACAAAGGAACATGCCATGATGAACAGAGGGTTGATGAGCCTAACAAGGCGTCGAGAGGAAAGGATGAACGATGACGGGAATGTGACTTTGATCATGCCTGACAAGGCGTAGAGAGAGAAGGTTGGATGGTGCCGGGAATGTGACGTTCATAGTAGAGAGAGAAGGTTGGATGGTGACGGGAATAGTAGAGAGAGAAGGTTGGATGGTGCCGGGAATGTGACATTGATAGTAGAAAGAGAAGGTTGGATGGTGATGGGAATGTGACGTTGGCCGTGCCTGACAAGGCGTAGAGAGGGTGTGGACTGAGCTGTGCACGACAGGGCAGGCTGTGAAATTAATAGGCAGTACCTGTCAAGATGAAGGAAGTGAGGAGCAAGTGTAGTAAAACTACAAAGTTATGGGAGAGGGATGAAATGTGATGAGGTGGGACATGACTAAGAAATATAGAATAGACCTGTGAAAGGCCAACCACCACTAGTTAATTGCTGGATGCTCTTACCAAGGAGCAGAGATGTTTTTGAGTTGTTAGTACTGAGAGAAAGTCTGAATGAATATGAGAAGTGAATGCTTTAGAAGCGTAACAAGTTGAACAAGCGGAGTGGTGTATGCAGTTCAGTGTAGTGAGGAATGTTCTGATCTTTATATTGGAGAAACCAAACAGCCTCTCCACAGACGCATGGCTTAACACAGGAGAGCTACCTCCTCAGGACAAGACTCTGCTGTCCACCTACACCTAAAGGACAAAGGACACTCTTTTGAAGACCAAAATGTTCACATTTTGGAAAAAGAGGACAGATGGTTTGAAAGGGGAATGAAGGAAGCCATCTACGTTAAGAGAGAAAACCCAACCTTAAACAGAGGAGGAGGACTTAGGTTCCAACTCTCAAAAACTAACAACACAGCTATAGGATTAATTCCAGCCAATCATCACCTTAACTCTCACCCTCATTCGGGTGATCAAAACTTTGTTCCTGTAAGCCAAGCCAATGCGGTACCGCGCGCGAGCTATTTTTAGAAACACAACGTCACAATGACGTCACATCACGTGGTACGCAGTGGGGCAAACTCCTTAAACCTGCCGCTGCTTTGCTTTAAAAGAGACATGCGTTAGCCTAGGTTTTACTCGGTAAACGACTGCTTTTTCCAAATCTAAGACCATGGTTTTTAAACATTGTTGCTATGGAACGTGCAACAGCGACTCGAGTTACGCTGATCGGCCGCATATGAAGGATGTTTTCTTCAAGACTGCCAAGGAGAAATGTGTGTGCTTGGAACACCGGGGCGGTCGGCCTACACAACAGTTCAACCCGGAAAAACTTACCAAATTCAAGTACATATGTAGCAAGCATTTTGTCGGAGGAAAGGGCACAACCGAAGAACATCCTGACCCAATTCCAGCGACATCAAGTCAAGGTAAGAGTATTTTGGTGGCCGACATGTTAATAAAGTAGCGCCTGCTACCATGACAGCATATAGGCTATCATGGTAGCAGGCGCTAACATGATAGCCTGCTACCAGGATAGCTTACTCAAAAACATTTCAAATGAGACAAACATTAAACATATACCCATTCCTGGACGGTGATTGCAAACAACAAAAAAAAAACGGCCGACGCTGCCATGACCGCCGCGCAGGGAAAAAAAAACAAAGCTTACCGTTCATCATCTCGGCCAGTTTTCCAGTCTTTTTAAGCCCTCGAACCTCAAGCCATCGTTTGAGCTGAAGGTTGGTGTGTTCTTCGACAGTGCGACCAGTAAACCGTGTGCCTGGGACATCGTCTTGGGAAAGTTTAACGGCTGTAAAGTCGGTCAGATCGCTGGTTCTGTTGCGCTTGTAATAGCTGGGTTATCCGTGCTTTCTCTCCTGTATGCCCTACCTAAGCGGCAAAAGGGGCGTTGCTCTTTAGACGGTGACGTCACGTGCGCGGTACCGCATTACAACCCTAACGACTCCTCGTTACAGAGGAGTGGACCAGTTTCGGTTCAATCTGCTGGCTTAATGACTTCAATGACCGCCCATTACTAAGGGGTGGACCTGTTTCGGTTGAATTTGCATGTTATCTAAGCCATTACAAGGCCTTTGTTTGGCAATGGTATAAAGCTTGTTACTCCACATTACACCAGACTTTTTGAATTGAGAAAGCTTCCTGGAGAGTCGTCTTCTACTACAGAAAACAAGTCCAGTTGTTTTGTTTTTCACTTTTTTTTGGCGCCTTGGATTTTCCACTGGGAGAGGCGAACCGGCATAGTTTTGAAAGCATCCACGATAGCAGCCTTAGCAAGTCAAGCACGTTAGCCACTGATAGGAATTTAAACTCCCAAAGACAGCTGTAAAAACTATCAAAAAAGGTGACATGTAGATCTACCTCGAGAGATGTTACAATGGTAACTAAATTAATGAGCGGAAAAAGAAGGAGGCATTGACATGGCAGAAACAGAGGTGAACTCCTGGTGATGCACTAAGATTGACGATATGCAGTGCTGGAGAGTCTGTGTATGAGATGAATGAGGCATCAGCGGAAAGGTGGGGTCGAGCTTGGGCTGAGGGAGGAACATCTTGATGAGGCAATCGAATGAGAGATTTCTAGCAAAGAGACAAAGTTGACCATGAGCAGCGAGCCAGGCGGAGGCTGGGACACCTCAGTGACAGACTTTGAAAGAGTGTGATAAGTGCTTTGAGCCGCTTGCTGGACTAGATGGTGGGTGCAGGAGGAGAGGATAAAAGAGTCGCCAAACAGCAGGAATGGTGAGGTATGGAATGAGAAGAAACCAGAGCTGGGAGATATGGCACACACTCGAAGCTCAGCTTAGGCTCAATCGTACGTATGATGCAATCAGTGGATGCAGGTGCACAGGGGATGAGTCTTCCAGCTTGAGCCTTAGTTTCATCTTAATATCTTAAATGCATACTTGTGTTATTTAGTGAAATGCTTGGAAAGATGTTATTTATTAATGATAGACAAAAATTGCTAACTATGTTACTGTAAAATAATTTTTTTTAGTTTCTTGCAAATAATTTTGGTTTCAGCAGCAGACCTGAAAATCTGCAAATAATTACTGATTCTGTTGATTTTAAATATACGCCATAATTGGGTGTTTTGAGTTCTGAGTAAGAAATGTTTAAAACAGATTTTACGTTATTAATACTGGCTTATGCCAGTGCTTAGAGTTAATACCATTTTTCCTTCCATTGCAAATCTTTGGTTGCTTGAAGAAAAAAAGTGTTCAATGTGTTCAAAGTCACATTTAAACGTACTTTCAAATAAATTTTACCTTATTTAATGCTCAGACCTTTGTTGGAATACAGGTTACCAAAGTAGACCTTAAGCATGTTTAACTGAAAATCCCTGATCTATGATATAGAGAAAAGTATGAAAAATGATAAAATAATAGGAAAATACTATTTAGATATTAATAGCTATTTTTATTTTATTGGGATAATAATAGGCCATTTGTTAACATGAACAACCCAAAATGGGTTTCTGATATTAAATAAAAGATAGCTTTTAATCTGAGCAATACAACAGTCTGGTGAGGTCTTATTGATATTTATAATGGTATATTATTGCTGTAATCCAACCTGAACATTCGAGCTACCCTAACCTCAGTGGAGGGCCTTGCCTACTTTGTAAAGTTGTATTTTATGGAGTATATTCGATGTTTTGATTTTATATTCAGTTTATTCAGAGCAGAATTTTGATAAGTTTTAAGTTACAATATTGAATATTATTTCATTTATTGTTTGGTTATAAAAAGCATCACACAATATGACCTTGTTCTGTCTTTTCTGTTGCCTATTATTCCTTTATTTATTCAATTTGATAATTTGAATTATCCTATTTTATTAGGAATGTAGTTATTGTGTTTGTTAAAAACAAACACATACATTGAATATATGCTGTTTTTTTTTTTTTTTTTTTTACATTTTATGAATAATTTTGCTGAGGGGTCTCCTTTTTTAGCTTAAGCACCTGCACCCAAGAATGTCTGTGCACGTGCTTGATTACAAAGAGGCAAGCGTGTTGCAGCTGGAAATGCAGGTATCGGGTGACATTAACAAATTCATTTTATTGTTACAATTGTCATGTTTTGATTTGATCTCTTCTTTTTCTTGTCTATGATTTCAGTGCTGTTAGAATTTGGTTAAACTGATTCTAATCTTTGTATGTGTGTTGCTGTTTTATTTCTGCTCTTCTTGCTCTTTGCTTTCCTGACACATCAGTTCATGGTTTGGAAATCATCACACCTGCTTTGTATCTAATTGATTGCTTCCTCAGTAAATATTTAGCTCAGTTTCTTTGTTCAGTGGCAGACTATTGTTTTGTCATGCTTTCCTCTCATCTCTTAAATTGTGAGGCTCTCAAGCTTATTTTTTGTGTTTCTTGCACTAGCTTGCATCCTGTAAGTGTAGTATTTATGTTTATCTAGGCAAAAAAGAAAAAAAAAAAAAAAAAAATCACAGCTCCACCACTGTCTTGCGACACAAATAAAGAAATTAATAGTTTAATATTGGCCTTATTTTGTTTTGAAAATCCCAGCTTTATAAACTTTTTTGCTTGCAAATAAATGTATATATAACTGTGAAAGTCCAAAAAAACAATAGTAAAACATAAATATTATCAGAATCACAACACAGTTTTTCATGCAAAATAAAAACTTTATGAAACAAACAAACAAACAAACAAACAAAAAATTATAACTTTAACATAAAAAAAGCGAAATTACTGGTCTCAAAATTACCAAAGGAAAAATTTAGATTGTTTTAAACATAGCCTGTGGTCTAATAAAAACAACAATTAAAAAGCTTAACCTGACTGAACACAGTGGCATTTAGAGTTAAAACAGGGAATTTTGCAAACCTGAGAAGATATGATTGTTAGTGTTGTGTTGTTGTGATATTTTGCTCAGGACAGACTGGCACAATTTATAAAATAAGAAAAGATTGTCCCTCGATGGGGAAATTTGGGTGTGTGAAAAGAGAATTAACTTATTATAAGGGGAAAAGGGGAATATTGTGCAATTATTGATAATACAGCATATGCAGTTAAAAATACAATATTCAAGTTAGAGGAAAGACAGCCACCAATTTACAGAACAATGTGAGAAAAACAATATACATGATTGTTCAAGGAAACACCATAGAGTAGGTAACGCATGTTCATATGAAGATTAGAATCTGAGAGACGGTGTAAATTATTCTTGATTCTTGATTCAGATCAAGAACATGTAGAACCATTAGCATTTTTGTAGCCAGGAAGTGGAAACTTAGGGACAAATTTAACAATAATCCTAGCACACTGCCAAATTAGCTTTAAAGTTCATAGCTACAACTTTTTCATCAAAACAATATTTTTTTTTTCAAAAATAATACATCCATAGAACATCTATGTACCACAGAATAAATGTGTTGATTTACTGATAAATAAATATATTGTAAATAAATCATTGTTTTATAAATATTGACGGGTCCAAAATGTATTAATATTTACACGAAAGGATTCTGCACCAGTAGGAATAGTAGGTTGAAGTCATGTGAGACAGAGCTCAGGCATTGCCAGATCCTAGTAGTTGTGTGTTAGCGCTGAGAAATGGCTTCTTCTTGCTGTTACATTTCTCAGACTCAAGTGGGCCAAAAAAGAGGCAAAGCGAGGTAAACGTCAGTCAAGCTTTTAAGCATTGGTGCTGACTTAAGTAAACAAAAGGGTTCAGAAGCCACTAAGAGGTTGCTGCTTTCCTTCTGGACAGGTAAGTTAAATGTTTGCTAATCCTAACCAAACCTAGCAACCGACTGGTAAACAGTACAACTGAAGGTTGGAACGAGAACAGGTAAGTGTGACATCCACTAGCCAGGAGGAGTTAAATTTGTAGCTATCTCTTTAAGTGACTTAAAGATGACCAAATCAATGTTTTGGAGTGAGAAAACTCCAGAAAGCTGTTATCTTAGTCTAATGAACAGATTTATGGGCTGCATTGAAAAGAGGTGTCAGAGTAAGGTGGCCTACAAACCAGATAGTAACAGCTGTTGTTACAGGAAGAATGGGCCAAAGTTCCAGCAAAATAAAGGGAGAAGCTTCTGGAAAGATACCTAAAATGTTTGAGCCAAGTCATACGGTTTAAAAGCCGGCTCCAGCAGATATTAAAGAGATGCACGTTGATTTAAATTTTTAAGGAAGTGATACAAAATTCTCCCTTATTTTCTTTTTGTTTTAATTCAGTTAAGGTAACATTTCATTTGCTAAATGCCAGAATTATGTTTAGTTTGACATAGCGTCAGACAGTGAGGCAAACTAAGGTTAGTTGTTATTGTTTACAGTGTAAATGGTAAATTGCCTCCTGAATAGATGTTGTAACATTTTCCGAAAAAATGAGCGAAAGTCCGGGTGCCTCTGATTTAAGCCTATTTCCCTAAATCCGTCCGTCCGTCCGATTTCTTCTGCTTATCCGGGGTCGGGTCGCAGGGGTAGCAGCTTCAGTAGGGAGGCCCAGACGTCCCTCTCCCCGGCCACTTGGGCCAGCTCCTCCGGGGGAATCCCATGGCGTTCCCAGGCCAGCCGGGAGACATAGTCCCTCCAGCGTGTCCTGGGTCTTCCCCTGGGCCTCCTCCCGGTGGGACGTGCCCGGAACACCTCACCAGGGAGGCGTCCAGGGGGCATCCTGACCAGATGCCCGAGCCACCTCAACTGGCTCCTCTCGACGTGGAGGAGCAGCGGCTCTACTCTGAGTCCTCCCCGGATGACTGAGCTCCTCACCCTATCTCTAAGGGAGAGCCCAGACACACTACGGAGAAAACTCATTTCGGCCGCTTGTATCCGGTATCTCGTTCTTTCGGTCAAGACCCAAAGCTCATGACCATAGATGTTAAATTCGGCAGAGTAAAAACAAATTCACTGCCACTGAGTCTGACTTATTGGGAGCAATGTAAACCACTGTCATTCTGATTGCGAAGGGGCCGAATTCCCCCTGGTAGAGCCAAGTCAGTATAACCCATAAAGAAAGGTTGGCCAAACTCTCATGCACTCTCAACTTGCAAGCTTGGTTCAGTGTTTTTACTTCTTTGAAATGCAGTTTAAACCAGAGAGAATGGGATTATATAATGAAAGTTCTTGGACCTCCTAAATGTCAGGATCAACACCTTGTTGATCTCTTGGTTGTATGTTTTACATCAGTCACAGGGCTCAGAAATTATGATGAAAGTAGATGTTTATCATCCATCAGAAGTATGTGCTTGGATAACTTTTCTCAGGTCAGTTTCACTCTCACAGGCACCAGTTTTAGATTTCAGAAGAACCCAACTTCTGCATCCTATATTTATTCCATCCCTGCTCTTCCATTAGGACAGCCAACATGAAAAAAACAAAGCCAAAGCCATACATATGTTAATATCACATAAGTAATAAAGATTAAGTAGAAGTTAATGACATCCTCAGTCATGCTCATGGAGGTAATCTTTCTTTTTTTATATCAAAATTAGATTTGGATAGGGGGAACAAACAGGGGGTGAGACTCTGGCATAATATTTTAATCAAATTGTCATGAGTGAGTGGATACAATTAGGGAGACTGTCAGTCACAGAGGCAGAGATTCTGTTGTTGCTCAGCTGTTGAGGATGCAGAGGGGTGGAGGATGGGCCAGCAGCTAAGAGAGCATCACATCAGGTGCAAACTGTTCACTGACTCCTCCCATAAAGAAATGTTAGGCCACAGGCAGTGAAGCATGGCAAAAAGCTGCATTTGTGTGGTCGACTTTAAGATTAAGATGTTGCACCACAGATTTTAACATAAAAAATGAGAGTATGAGACATGGCAGAAGAAGGATTGATGGGATGATGCTTACAGAAGCAAACAAAATTATGTGCAGACCCTGTGAAAATTCTCAGACCATTGTACCGAACAGAAAAAAAAAATCACTGATCCATGATATAGATCCCTTTTATCCACTTTTTGCTTGAACACTCAATTTTAAGAGCAAACAAGTGTGAAACCAACACTTATTAGTCCAGTTTGGGACTGTTTTCCAGTTGTATAACATCCCTTTTATCGGAAGCACTTGGGTCTAATCATGGGGAAAATCATCAGTTTATGATTTACCTAACAAGGACAAGAGTTTATTTCCACTGACTAATCCTGTGCTCAAATAAAAAGTGAGATCAGACAGATCGGTGTTGCTGTGCGTGAATGGCCACTGTACCAGGGTGGTTACTTGGATGAGACACACAGAAGTGTGTCTCAGGGAGAGTTACTGATGGAGAGCTGTGGTGTCACAATCCACAATCACAACAAGATGAAGTTGGGCCCTGTGGCTCCGCTCACCGTAATGCCTTGATGTCTCGGTCTTCTCAAAACTTTGTTTGGTTACCTCGTGCTACCATACATAAAGTTGATCTGAATCAGAATCAGAATCAAGTTTATTACCAAGTAGGTTTACACTTACAAGATCTATCTATCTATCTATCTATCTATCTATCTATCTATCTATCTATCTATCTATCTATCTATCTATCTATCTATCTATCTATCTATCTATCTATCTATCTATCTATCTATCTATCTATCTATCTATCTATCTATCTATCTATCTATATATATATATATATATATATAGATAGATATTTGTTGTAATATGCCTATATATATATATATATATATATATACATATATATATATATATATATATATATATATATATATATATACACACATAATCTAGAGCTATATGCACGGTCCGAGGTGTCCGAGGTGATGCAGCATTGTTGAATATTGTTGAATATGATATGATGCCGTTTATCATAGGGATGGGCAATTGTACTTATAGTTATTGTGCAAAAAAAAAGAGAATTTATATTTATGGAGACAATAACAAACTCAAACTCATTATGTTTGGAGACCCCCACAAAACTGCAGGAAACAACAGGCAGTACCTCAGTGAAGAAGGCATGCAACTGGGTCCAACTCATAGTTTTAGAATTGTGATTTCTTTATATCTATTTGCTTCCTCACGCTGGATTTTGTCAAAATTATTTTGTTGATTGGCAGACTTTGGCTGTGGGGTTAGGACAACGATCCTCTACACTGTCTTGATCTTTCAGTTCTCATTTGAACTTTTTGCTGTTTCCTTGCATTTTATAAGATGTTTTTAAACTGTTACATTCCTAAAATTTGCAGAAGTAGATTAAGGGACTAAGGGACTTTAAACCTTCTGCCCTTCCGAGAAAATGTTTAAAATCCATCTGGCCTGTAAAGCTATTAACAAAGCTATTCATTCTATTTGCCATATCCACCTTGAATATTTTAAAATAAGAGCTATATTTTTACCCACTTCCAAAAGTTGTTTTTAACAGTCCCTTTGTATTTGTTGAAATATGCCTTTTATGAGTGTTTTGAAATGTTTATTGTATTCTAGGTGCAGGAATGCGGTTGTTGGAACCCTGTCAAAAACTAATTTCTATCACCATCTGTGACAGACAATGATGTTGTTCTATACTGTTCTAAAGCCATTTTTTTGTCTTTGGGTTATATGGTTGCTGGTGCCTATCTCCAGTGGTCATTGGGCGAGAGGCGGTGTACTTCCTTCCCAACAGTAGGATTCTGCCACCACCATGATTGTATTGCATTACCCTCATGTCAACTTCTTATATTATGTAGGTGAATGTATCCATATTTCAGCCTGTTTGTTGAATTTTTATCCTGTTCGAATTAAACGATATTAACAATAATTTCAGTTTAATGTAAAAAAAAGCGGTGAAAAAAGAGAAGTTCAATTTCATTCCCATGATAACTTAATGGAAATTCTGACCAGAACTATGGATAAAACACAAATGGAAACTCAAGCTGGGGATTTCAATCCAGCTCGGTTAATTTTCTCTTTGTTGCCTCTGAACAAAAAAGAGATAGCTATATGGGGTCGCATGACAAGAACAGGAGCTCAGTGTAACACTTTACTCTTCAATGGGGTAATGTTGTGTAACTAATACCACCCATTTTCTGCTGTGAAAAGGCATAGATGCAGAAAAACCTTTAAAGACGCTTTTTTGTAGTGTCACAAAGTTCCCCTCTCATCCATGCTGGCATTTTGCATTATGCACAGTGTTATCAATAATCATCAGTAGACTGAATCCCTCCTTATTAATGTGTCGTCCTGGAGGCCTTAGCCAAGGGGCCAGCCTGACGGAGAGCCACACTCGTGCCAACGTGATTCCTGGTCATTTGTCTACATCACGAGCCCCTGCTCCAGGCTGAGATGGAGCTCCAGCCAAGCTCTACCACTTAATCAGCAGGTTAATGCCAGCCTCTGAGGGAGCTGGGGAGGGGTGGGGGGAGTGAGGTGTCGGCCATACCGGGATTTCAGCTCATTTACAACACGTGCAGGAAATAACACAGTGCCTTCAGGAAGCTTGATGGAGGGAAGGGAGACGACAGAGGAAGAGAGGGATGTTGAGAAGAATTATGCATGCCCCACCATTCACTGTCGTCCTTCTTCTCCCTCTATGCTTTCTGACATTTTCTCCCCGCCCTCTACACCTGCCCGTCCTCCTGTCATCCTCCTTGAATTCTCACATCCGCTCTCTGCTTTCTTCTTCCTCCTCCTTTCATCCCCTGTCTGCCTCCTCTGTTCTCAGGAACATGGCGTCCTGTGAAATATAACTGCTGGTATGTCTATCTGTGTGTTTGTGTGTGTGTGCGCGTGTGTGTGTGTGTACACTCACACACATGCCCACTCGCGCTCCGGCAATATGCGCTCACTCAATCAGATTTGCATAAGTAACCTCTCAGCAGGCCTGCTCCACTGGCCAGGTGCGTTCGTCTATTTGCATATAGAACTGTGAGGCTCCCCAGAGTCACTTTAGACTCCAGTGACTGCTGAGTGAGCCCACATGAAATCTGAATTAAAAACCCTCCGCCCGCCCGCTGACACCCTCCTCCATCCATGCCCATCTACATACCTACTTCACTTCCCTCCATCTCCGTCCTCCATCCATATCAGTCCATCTGGCAGGAAGACCACCTATAGCACTGCTAGGGAATTTTCCTCCTCCCCCTGAACATTAACCATAACATTAGGACCAGACCAGTATTGAGAAGGTTACCCTGAGACATAGCTGTGATGCTTCTGTGACACCTTTTAAAGAAATATCAAGAATATGCCACAGATGTTCAACTGGATGGAGATCTGGAGCATTTGGAGGTCAAATTAACATCAAAACTAGTTACAAATGGAGGGATGTCTGCGGTTGGAAGCAGAGTTCTGCTAAAAGAGACCAAAACTATCAGGAAACGTTTCAATTAAGGACTGGGCGGCTTTGTGTTAAAATTACCTGCCCTTGAATGGCAGGACCCAAGGCTTTCCATCAGAACATTGACAAAAGCATCATTCTTCACTCAAGACAGAAAAAAGACAGTTTTAAAAATTGCCGTAAAAATATTATTTATAGACAATTTTTTGCCATGTTTTTAAATACAATCTATTATTAACTTCAGTCTTCTCCAATAATAACAAACTATTATTGTTTTTGGAATTTCAACCCCAAAGTCAATTTTAGCTATTTAAGTTTTTATTTTTATTTTAAATGAAATAACTTAAAATAAGTCGATTCTTTTCTGCATGTATTCAAACTGGATTTTTTGAATGATGGTATCTGAGTCTGGGTGTAATAAAAATGTATCTTATTCAGATCAATATTTTCTCTGTAAACTGTGGGAAATTCATGAAAAAGTTCATTCGTGTTTTCTTTTTTTCGATCCATTTGTACAAACTGGTGGGCATGCAATAAAATTCCTTCACCAATTGGAAAAGAAATTTACCCTAAAACATTAATGGGTTTTAATTGCCATTTAAAAGAAAATTCACATCAAAACAACAGTAGTTGTGTATTTTGAAGAAATAAATGATTAACATTCAGAAGGTGACATTAAAATTCTTCCAAAATATCGAAGTTGGCAAAAACGTATGTCTTTGCAACACCTCATTCAAAGTTACGCAAAAATACTTTAAACAATAACTAAATAAATGTTTATGGACTGAGCCCTCTGAATGATCAAATGTAGGTGTTTGAATAATACAATCCTTAATAATCAAATATATACATTTTTTTTTTCACTGGTACATATTTAACAATCAAATAAATCAGAACTTGCCTGACTAGTGTACTAAGTGTCAAATGTGGTTCAGGGAGGATTATGGTGTGGGTTTGTTTCGCATGGTCTACATGACCCCTTGGTTCCAGTGAGAAGACCTCCTAATGCTGCCGCATACAAATTTGTTTTGGACAATATCGTGCTCTCAACTATGTAGTAACAGTTTTGGGATGGACACTTGTAGTGCTAACATGGCACGGACATGGATGTGTGAGATTTGTGCCAAAGGAACATGGCTAGCCTCCACAGAGCATGACCTCGACCAGATAAAGCACTTTTGGGATGAATTAGATTGGAGACTGTGACCCAGGCCACCTCATCCAACATTAAAACCTGACCTTACATGTGCTCTTTGTGAAGAATGCTAAATTATTCCCATAAATACAAGCACACTTTGTGAACAGCCTATCTAGAAAGAAAGCAAACATTTTTGCTGTGAAGTGCAGGCCAACTTCTAAGCATTGACAATAGTATTGCTTACTGTTCTTATGGTACATTTACACCAAACACAAACAAGGCAGATTTTTTACATTTTTTCACCTTTCTCTTCCAAACAATTCACGCTGACAGTTTAACAAATTTTGCAGTGTTCCCTCCATGACGCGTAATTTGAGTGTAGCTGTTTCCGGAAGCTCCAGATTGATTTTTAAATGAACTATGTAGTTTGAAACAAACGTTGGAACATTTAACGTCTAGTTTCCACATGATCCACATGAAATATGTCCTGGTTTGGGGTGAAGGACCAAAGAGAGCAGCAAGACAGCTTTCAATGGGCGACAGGCGGGGTACACCTGGACATATATATATATATATATATATATATATATATATATATATACCTTCGTCAGGGTATTTCTCTTTAATAACCAGTAGGACTGTAAAGTCTTAACAAAACACTGGAGACAGCAGGGGCAATCCAGCATCAGTCTCTCCTGCTCTGCCTCATGTAAGTGCCTGCTGGAAGATATTGAAATGTATGCCACAGTCTTTTGACAGCACCGCCAAAATTGGCTGACAGGATCCCGGTCATGTCTCATTGTGGCGGATAGAACTCCTAAAACAATTCATTTAAATACATGGAGAACCCCCAGCTGCGACGGGGAACAAGCTGGGACTGCATAATTTTCAAACTCTGAGCTTGACCCCGACTTAAGGGTGCCTCAAACTAAGGGTGTTTTCAGCTGGAAAACCTTTGACTATACCTTATGTCATTTATATTTTCTCCATGCATCCACGGATTTATTCGGAAAGTCCAAGTAAACAGCCACAAGGGAATATCAGTGGAAGAGCAATATACTTTTACTGAGAATAAAATAAATATTTTTCTGAATGTCTGAGGTCTTGTCCATTTGAATATCAAACATGCCGCTATCTCTCACAATGTCAGGAACGACTGAACAAAATACACGCTTTGCCCGATGTCAGACAGTTTGACGAAATTTCAGTAAAGTTATTGTCTAATCACAGGAGCTGAATCAACAGCCACACCTTTGGTTTGTGTATCCCTCACACACATTTTATCTCATTTGAATCTATTGCTCATCTTTGACCTGCATACCTCTGTCTCCTCCTCAGATTATCTCTTTTCCGTGCTTTATTGGGTCTTCCTGTGCAGTTCAGCTGTTTACTTCTGGCAGCAGGTCACAGCATGCTGCATGCACATGAAAGGATACTTGTAATATACAGAGAGGGCAAAGTAAGGGCCACGCAAAAATATAATAACATAAAAAGGGTGAAGGCGAGCAGAAGCACAAGGTCTTCATCTCTCATGTATAGAAATTGGAAACGTCTGACCAGACGGGGGTTGCTTATCTCGGAGGGCAGATAGCATCACGAAACAAGCCTGTAATGGCTGCATGCTCCACTTGATAATCCCCTCCTTCTCCTCTCTGCCTCCGTCCGTCCGGAGATACGAGGCCCCCGGTCGCAGGGCTTAGAGGCTCAAAGAGCAGGGGAGCATTACTGATTCAAAAGAAATGCATTTTGGCTTCTTCAGTGCTCTGCTGGACTGGGTTAACATAATAGCTTCCCCACCCTGGCCCTTGCCTTGTTTTTGATTGATACTTTTCAATTACAGTCCACTCCCGGCCGAGCCGGCCGCTCCGCGGCCCTCACCCCCTCCCCAAACATTCAAAATGCTATTTTTCTCACTGTGTGATAACTTCAAACATTTAGGGGGTACAGGAGCACCGCTAACCCTGTTTAGCCAGCGCAGTAAATTGGTTCCATGTTCAACATAATAGCACTGACAGGCTTTTGCTAGGGAAATCAGTCCGGCAAAGGGACATGCCAACGATAAGACATCCAGCTTTGAAATTCTATTTCTCCGTATCAGAATTAAATCTGGACTTTATATTTCTTTTTGCCCAGGCGCAGGCTCTCTCTGGTCGCTTCCCGGCCTGTGCTATTTGATCATAGGTTGACAACTAATACTTACCCCTGAGATCCTTGGCTTTCTCCATTTTCTGGGACTTTGGACCTTATTTTTTTCTTTGCCTTGTTATTTTTTCTTCCTTCTTTTTTTCCCATATTGGTTGTCAAAATCTGGGATGATTTGTCCATCCTCAGGATGTAATGCACCACAGCACACAGTGTAAGTCTGCAGGCTTTAAAGATGCAGGTGCATACCTGATATCTTTGTGCACAGAACATAAGAAAAAGTTTCTTGTACAGTCCAGTTAAAACAAAAAGCACTTTAATGTGAACCATGTGAATAAAGATAAGGAGTCACATGATCCAGGACTTCAGTTTGACTGCTTTTTAGAAACTTTCTTATATGAGCTATAAGGTGCTGTGTTTCTCTGGGTGAACATATCCATGAACAGCAGCAGCTCTGTGATAATTAGCAGACGGAACGCTTTCTAGCAGTATCAGTGCTGATCTGATATCCATGTGGCTCCCAACAACAGCACTGGGGCCCTGCAGATAATTAATCTATTTAGCTGAGGGGGTGGAAAGCCACCCACAGCTAGGTCAGATAAGTTTGTGGATTTACACATTTTAAAGTCATCCAGTCCCTCAATGGCACCAAACTGTGCAATATTCTAATGTCATTAATTACTATTTCCGATTGGATGGCCTCGGCTGTGTCTGGACCAGCTGTTTCGCCGACCGTGTGCGTATGTCTGTCGGTTTGCAAACAAGTTGCCCACATTCATCCCTGCATCATGTGGGGACATTATAAAAAGTTAGCACAGTAATTCAGTCAGTCAGTGCAGAAAAATATGTCTGTTTGTATGAATTTATCACTGGGCACAAAAACAGCCTTTTAGAAACAGGATCAGATAATTGGCAAGTTTGTGTACACAAGCAAGGGATTTGACTAAGGTTCCACTTTGGCCCTCAATGAAGATGATTCCCCCAAAGGGGGTAAATAAAAATATATTTTTTGTAAAAAATTTTTACATATACATCATAAAAAAAAAAAAAAAGGAAGACATGGTTGGATTCATGTAAAAAAGCATGATATCGATCTGTTAGGTGTTCATTAGAGAGACATCCTAGGGGGAGAAACCGTCTCTGTGGTAGTTGTTTTTTGTAAACAGCACATTGTAGTACTGACCAGAAGGTAAAAGTCTAAACCGTTTGTGTGCAGAATGTATTGGGACTGAGAATTTGGCTGACCATTGCCTTACCATAGACCTGTACAAGTCCTAGATGGAGGGGAGGTCAGCCCTGACGATCCTCTCTGCAGACCTAATTGTTTATTGTTTGGAGCTGTCCTGTTTTGTGAATGAGCCAAACCACACAATGATAGAGGAGCACAGGACAGACGCCAAAGTAGCGGTCCAAGAGATTACCAGCAGCTCCTGTGGGAGGTTGAGCCTCCTGAGTTGCTGCAGAAAGTACAATCTCTGCTGCACCGTCTTCTGAACAGTGTCTATGTGTGAGGACCATCTAAGGTCCCGGGACAGTGTGGCTCCTAGGAACCAGACGTGAGCCACGGCAGATACAGTGTTGTTGAGGATGGTGAAGGAAGGCAGTTTTGGGGGTGTTCCCACCTGGAGATGATGGTGATGGTATTAGACCTTAGGTCACTCGATGACCGGACCCCACTGGTCACACATGGACATAATATTACACAGGTCGAATTATACAGATATCTAGGTTTATACATAGACAGTAACATCAGCTGGAAAATTTTGTGCGCAGATTCATCAGTCTCCAAAGACATCATGTTAAACTTACAAAGCAACAATAGAATCCATTTGTCGATATGGCATAACCAGCTGGCTTTGAAATTTAACAGTTCAGATCAACAATCTGGTTAAAAACGCGGGTAAAATAATTAACATGCACGGCCTCAAGATGTTGGGCTTCACACCCGTTCTGAACTCTGAGTAGATTTTATTGAAATGTGTTATTAACCCATCAATGAGTTAAATGAGAGAGGTGAGCCAGAATACAGGAGGCCTCTAAGAACCTGTTGAATAGTTTTGAATGGGAATGGTGGTGCCTGTGTAGAATGTGTGTGAAGATAGTCGGATGCTGATGTTGTGTTTTTGTTTGTTTGCTTTTACTGTTTATTTTTTTATCTTATATGTTATTTTTTTTGGACATTTTAATGTTTTAGTCTTTGGACTGTTTGATGTAATTGCAGCTTTCACCGGTCCATAAATTATTTATCCGGAGGGAGACCAGTGAAAGAAATCCTGAATCTAGAATAAACTGTCTTGAGTGGGTTTAGCTCCGTGTGTTTCTGAACGCACCGGCGAACCAGCTGATTCATCTTCTGTCTGCATGCAGACTTGTGATGTCATCTGCAAACTTCAGGGGTTTCACAGTCAGGTCTGCTGAGGTGGAATCATTTGTACCCAGAGAAAAGAGGAGTGGGGAGAGAACACACCCCTGGGGGGCAGCAGTGCTGATGGCTCTGGTGCAGAAGATGCTCCCCAGCCTCACTTGCTGCCACTGCCGTTGCTGCCAGTCAGTCAGTCAGTCAGTCGGCTGGGGATCCAGTGACAGGTGAAGGCCTGCACTGTAAACTTCTAGAGGAGGTCGTCTGGGTTGATGTTGAAGAACAAGGATGCCTTATCGTTGGCACATGTGACTCATGGTAGCTTTGACAGAGACGATGTTTTACCGGTCTCTCCATCTTTGTACATCCTTTAGAAACTCAGTGAATTGCTGGTGTTTTTCCTGAAACAAAGTTGCTTCTTGTCAAAAGTCTTCACCTGACTCTGTGGGCAGAAACACTCACATCCATCTGCTGCCAATATTGAAAAATCTCAACATGATTGCAATATAATCTTGAAACATGTTGGTTATTCTTGGGCATCCAGTGTTTACTTCTAATATTTTTATAACAGTTTGTGTGATAACCTGACTTCTATTAATTAATCAGAAAATGGGTGATGAAAATAATCTTCAAAATGTTATATTACAATTATCTGGTTTAAAATACAAAGTCAATCACATTTTCATTTTTAAGCTATTTCAGTTTTTGTACACCATTAAGATAATTCAGTTCCAATTCACTACTTAAATACAAAAAAGGCAAATTAAAAACTACAGCTCTGGATTTACAATGGACATACATCACATGATCATACACCACAACCAACAAAAACATCAATTAAATGAGCATCTCCCTGTGCTATTTCATGATAGTTACAAGATTTTAAATGGATAATTTACTCACAGCACCATGTTCAGCCATTTAAATAGTGCTTAGTGGGAATTGGTATTAATCCTGATACCAATTTGACTGATCACAGTCCTGATCACAGTAGGGCTGTAATCAGTTATACGTCGGGGAAACAAAGCCGACACTTTCCAAAAGGGTGGCACAGAACAAAAGAGCATCATCATCAGGCCAAGATTCGGAGGTTTACTCATCTGGAGGCCAGGGGCCACTCTTTTAAGGATCAAGATGTTTGCATCCTGAGCAGAGAGGAACGTTGGTTTGAAAGGGTGTAAAGGAAGTCATTTTTATCAAAAGAAACCTGTCATTGTGAGCATCACTCAGCCCCCAGGGAACCACAGGCAGCCACCGTGCACTAATGCTCGGTTACTAGCCTGCTGGTCCTTCTTTGCATGTGAGCACAAGCTTTGATTGTTGCAATTAACTTGTTGAGCATCTATGCAAAAGGTAATGCTTAAAGGGGCCATGACAAAAAACAAAAAATTTTCTGAGGTTTTGGGGTATAATATGGTCTGTTGTGCATTGATGAGACAGTGTGAATGTCAAAAGTGAATACCAAAGAACATCCTAAGGGGCGGTCAGCTTTGTTGCTTTACTCACAAACGGTCAGATAAGACAACGTTGTTGTCTTTCTATCTAATTCATATTCTCCAATCAGAACACAGACAACTGTAGATGGACCAGTAAATCCAGAGATTTTCAGCTTGACCTTATCTCCTTACTCTGTAATGAATCTTAGGAGCCGGACCCGGTAATTCACACAACACCCAGAGCACGTTTCCAATACTTTATTAAAAGTAAAGGTGTAGCCAAAATTATGAGCTTCTGGGAGCGGAACTGGCAGCACTGCAAGGGAGAGAGGCAGGTTAGTGGCTGGGAGTTTGTAAGGGGAATTATTAGCTGCACTGGAAAAGCCACTAACCTTAACTGGATCCGTAAAGAACATTGAATCCAATGCTGAGTTCTTTCTGCTGAAGGGGGCAGGCGATATGGGAAAACAAAGAGGCAGTCCAAGATCATATACGGGGGATTGAAAGAAGGTAGAGGCAAAACAGGGGAAATTCAGCAGATCCAATCCAAGTCCGTTTCCAGAATCCAGAATCCAATTTCCGACAGGCAGAGGTACAGAGAGGGCAGAGCTGAGAGACAGAGTCGAGAGGCAGGCACGGGTCGATGTCCAGAAACTGAGAATCATAGAAGTAACTGACAAGGGCAAGGAAACACGCAGGAATCCAAAGTCGATCAATAAGCGAACACAGGCAAGCAGGCTAGGAATGCTGGAAGGTCTACTCGCACGTGGATTTTCGAGAATCTGGCACCGGCACTCTGAAGAAGGCAGACTTAAATAGTGCCAAAAACAGGTGCCAGCAAGCAGGGGATAGAGCTAGAACCATCCAGAAAGCCGTGACAATTGCAACAGCAAAAGCTGTGATTATTACATATCCACCACGACAGACCAGAAAAATGACATTATTACGACAGACACTCCAACATCTCTCTGTTTATCTCTGTCTCCATCCTACCATCACTCACAAAAAAACAACACAGACTACTTTTACCCTTTCAGTTGATCCAGAGACCCACAAGGGGAACGGTGGGGGGCGGGGTGGCATTTCCCTTTTCAAACCAGTATAGTCAATAGTTTACAATTACATTAAATTAAAAAAAAAAGTTGGTGCTCTGTGTGGAGGTCTGCCTCTCACTATGACCGTGTCTGAGAGCTCATGATCATCACAGTTAAAGTCATCATTGGGTCTCACATGTTAGTGTTAGTTTCTATATCTGGTCAGATAAACAGACAGCACCATGATTTTGTGGTACCTCAAAAGAATATAAATATACCGAGGGGAACATAGAAAAAATGGTATGTAATGATAATTAGAGCAAGATTAAATTCAGAAGCTGTACAATAATTTAATGTTTTGCGGTATTTATTAGCCCACATTTGCTTACAGTGTTTCAGAGGCACAGTGTCTCCAATAGATGTCAAAGGGGCATCAGCATTTCCGACCAAAGATTTTTACACACTCCAGGCATGCACCGGGGGTGGGGGAGGGTGTGGGGTGGAGACAGCGAGGGAGGGGTGCTCCTGGGTTCCCAGCTCTGACATTGTGAGTGTCAGACTCCGATCACTTTAATCAGAGCGAGGATATGCATGATAAAACGGATAAGGGACTTTAATCAAAAAAATTCGCTGGTCTGGAAACGTGACACACTCCGACAAGCACGCCTCACCCTCCCCTCCCCACTCCATCAACCCCCAGTGTCACCACCACCACCGCCCCGGTCTGAGCACACCATGAATATGCATGGGCCAGCCAAGAGATGGGTCGCACATTAAAACCGAGCGGTGAAGGAAAGGAAAACAAAACATCCACACACACGTGGACTACAAATATTACTCTGGATCCTCAAAACCTGTAGAATAAAACCAGAAAACGTGGAGCGGCTGTAGTCCCTCCACTCAAACATTTCCTCTTTATCATGTGTTCATACAAGTCATGTTCCCACTCAGCAGACGGGGTTTCTGTATGCTCCGCTGCTGGTTAATGATAAATTACACATGTTGGCATTGGCATGCATACGCCTGGCCTGACATGAAACATAAATACCCTCATTTGGATCAGTTCATAGAGTGTGTGTGGAGACATTATAATGGGACAGGGTAGAGCAGAGTGCTGTGGAACGCTGAAGGAATCATTGAAATAAACAACTGCAATTTGAGCAGCTGCAGGCTGTTGAGGTGATAAAAGCAATATAGCTAACTATCAACCAATCAGTATACTTTTCATTATATCTAAGGTAGTAGAAAACTGGGTAACAAAGTTACTGATATAGTTTTTAAATAACAGTCACACCTCTCTTTGCAGTCTTTGCAGTTTGGTTTCTCTGCACACCATTCCGCTCAGGCAGCAAATTATTTTTATGAAAAATTTAAATCCTTGCAGGAAGACCTTGTAGGGTCTTTTTTGACTCAAAGAAGTCATTTGATACAGTCATCATTTGCCTTTATTTAACACCTGGTTTCTTTGGAACAAGCTTTTTAAACGACATATTTGTTGGACTAGTCTTGTTCACACTTCACAATCATGATTTGCCAGATGTCTGCTATAATGCTTCAGTTCAAATATGTGTACGACACAGTGATTTTCACACAGACAAAAAATGTGTGATGTGTGTCACATCTGCTCTGAAGAGATATGTAATACCAAAAGAACCTTATGTGGACAATGTCCTCTAAACAATCATGCATTCTATTGCATTTAATGTCCCAGATGTTTGATGCCTGTTTGAATTTCAGTGTCTAGGCTCTGATTCCCTCTACAAAATGGTGTCAAAAAGGTGTGACTACTGTTAATTTTTATGTTTAAAATTTCAGACCGATATATATATATATATATATATATATATATATATATATATATATATATACCAAATTCCATACATCTGTATTTAAAATGTTGACACAAGGAGGTCAAAGTGGAACCAAAGTCAGATTGTTTTTGTGCACAAATTTGTCTGTTTATGAATCTGATGTCAACACAGTTTTTCAAGAATGATTATTTTCAACAAAATGTGAATAAGTATAAATACCAGCCTCTGAGAATTGATGCTTCTTTTCATGTGTGCCTCATTATGTTGTGAAAAAAACGAAGCATCAAAAAAAAAAAATAGAAACAAAAAAAAACAAGCATGTATTGTCCCAATTTAAACAAACAAAATAAAATAAATGAAATGTCTTATTGGTAAGTCCAAAACAATACAGTTTTATAACAAAGATGCTAAAATAGTACATAAGATTACAAAGATAATGCTAATGTTTCGATGATGAGCTTGGAAAGTTTTTTTAACCTGTAATCCAAATATTGTCATTCTCAACGTCTATCAAATCATAGATCAGTTCTTTTGATTATCAAATTCTAAGATTTAGCTTTATCAAACACCACTGCATAGAGCAAACTTTGACAGTTAAGTAAATTTGTGTTTTATGAAATGACAAGAAATTAAACAAAACACAATCTCTTAAAGAAAATGTGATTCTGCCATGCTTGTTATATCTAGCATGTTAACCGGTGTCCGTATCATTTAGCAATCTGTATTTGCATCAGCTGCAGAATAGTGCTGCTGTTTGTCATGACATGACCCATAGTCCTGCTTAGCCTGTCCAGATTCAGCTGGACCAGTATTCAGAACGGATGTCGTGTCATCTCGGACCGCCACTCACTCTTCCACACATCAGAGCTAATGAAGTTCGTTCCAGTGCCATGGAGGGACCTGTAAGGAAGTGGGAGTGACTCAATCGGGGTGTAATTGCTTCCTGAGCTATGCTAATTAATTAGCACATACATGCATTTTTGAGCGGGTCATACATGCCGAGCCAGATGGTGCAAAAGAAAACACGTATGTGAGTGAAGTGCTATCAGGGAATGAATAAATAGTACATTGCAGACATAGCTGCTGACATTAGCATAATATATTGGCTGCAATACCGCAGACAATAAAGACAATTAGCTGCATGGTGGCGGGATTACTTCCTGAGAGCCCCCACTTCAGAGACGAATGGAACCTCTGGCACATGTTCAACTCTGATGGCTTCACAATCTCAGTCAGTTTACTGTCCATCAGCACCTCAGATGTGTATGTGTTCCTCATTTAGTTACCTAAACAGGATTTTGTCAAGTTTAACCATCAACATCATCAGGACCAGATCCTACCCCAACATGACCCCAACATGGGAAAAAAGATTTCCCAAACAAAACTTCAAGTAGTATCCTGCTGGATCAGGTTGCTCTTCACAGATAAAAAAGGAGGTCTGGAGCACTATGATTTGTTTATATCTTTTTAAAATATAAAGAGACTGTTTCTATAATATGCTGTTATCAAAGTGTAAATGTCCAGTGATCACAGAGGGTCCTCTATGTGAGAGGGTCTATCTATGACACAGTAGCTTCATTGCCTTTTCCTTGCCTGACATGTGGAAGTCTGGACTATCTTTTATGAAAAAAGAAGATACCTTTCCAAAATTCAAACAGCTTTGCTTGTGGTGGAAGCAAAGATGTTTATGTTGATGGGCCTGTGGGTGGTCTGGGCTGGAATCAGTGTGGGGGGTGAGGTTTAGGGCCAGAGTATAGACCGGGTAGGTCAGGTTGTGGGGACTGTTGGGTTAGATGATGGTCCACCAACCCTCTACCCCATCCTGATTATTGGGTTCACCGCCTGGGTCTGGGGGGTTATATCCCTCTGGGGTGCTGATAACTGGACCTGGGAATATAGGGTGTATGTGGTAAGTGCTAGTGTGTGTACTGCGTCCTTCTTTTTTTTTTTTTTTTTTTTTTTGGTAAGTGTAAGAGTGTAAGCAAGTGGGGCATTAGGGTGGAAACGTGTAACTGTATACCTGGTTTTTTGTTTGTCTTTTTCCCAGGGTGGCTTTTGGACTGCCCTTTCTCCTGAAACATCTCAGGCCTCCACTAAGTGTGGAGCCCATCCCGCTAGTCCAGCTCTCCTCCATTGGCTGGCCTCTTGGTCCTCTGGTGCCTTCGTGGTCCTTGGTGTCTGGGGCTGGGTTCTCGGGTTTTGTGCCTGCTCACTCCGGGCTGCTGCTTCACGGGGCCTGTGTCCCGTGGTCCTGTTAGGGCCCCGCTGCAAGAAATTCAATGACAAAATAACAAAGATATATTTTGTTTTCTCTGCTCTTTATGTTATGCATGTCATTGCTTAATGGTAAGATCCTTAATGTTGGTGTTTTGAGCCATGGATAATTAAAAGTTTGGATGAGTGGCAGTTGAGTGGCAGCTTGAGTTGCAGAATGTGAATGCAACTTCTCTGCCTTTGTCTGTTTGACCACTGGATCGGAGTGGTACTGCAGCTTTTCATCACAACGGCAAATGCGTCATTAGTTTGATTTACACAAGTGGCCCCTAGCTAATGGAAACAGGAAAATCCAAAAGCCCAGACTTTTGTTTACTGTGGTAATACAAAGCATGGGGCTTTAAACCCTGGGGCTTTATTGGAAAAGGGGCTAATCATGACATTACCACCATTTATCAGATGGCAGCATATGCAAATAGACTGATAAACAGGGTAGACAAGCTTGTGGGATAAAGATCAAATCCACCAAATCTGACAATCTGTCCATTAGGAATACCATCTTTGTTGTAGGTGGCGAAGAGATCCAAGTGCTATCAGTTGTAGACAGCAAACCTCTCTGACAGGAAGAGGAGTGAGATGGTGAGGAAGCAGCTTGCAGATGACCTGGCCAGGATCAATCAGAGCCAGCTCCTTGGGCAAGTACAAAGTATGGAGCTATTGGTTTATACTGCACACAAGGATGACGTGGCCTCTGAAGATGTGCAAAGCACCCTCCTCTATGGCCAAATTCATTCATCAGGTAGTGGCTGGGACTGCCAAGCCTGTTTGACGTATGCCTCTTTGTATGAACATGCTTCAACTGCCACTGTGATCTATTGCCCTGGGATACAAGCAGAAAAAGGCTCGGGTGGTGAGTGAACCAACTAGTGATAGCAGCTGGCCACCAGGTACAAACAGATAAAAAGTGAAATTCCAGGAGGAGGTAGACAAGGCAATCAGCAGGCTAAAACATTGCCAGGTACTCAGCAATGTTCAGGAGGGGGGAGTAGGCCTTGGGGGTAGTAAGAAACCTCTCTTCTTGTCAAAAGCCTCCAAAGGAGATCGGAAAACCATGGTGGTGGGAGAAGTGACAAGGTCCAAACAGGAGTGCCTCAACATCAAAGCAGTGTCTTAGAGCCAGCAGGGATGCTAGATAACATGGCAGGGCATCACAAACAGATTATTGTCATGGTAACCTGTGGAAGACCCCTCAGGCAAGGCTAAGCTTCCTGATCACATTCACCTATGGCACCCTACACTGTCCCAGCAATCTCCACCAGTAGTGTTGGGCAGAAGAGACATACCCTCTTTGTAGTACTGGCAATGCAATCCTGCAGCATATCTTGTTGGGATGCAAGACCACATTGTCCCAAGGCTGCTACAGGTGGTGACAGGACTTGGTGTTGAGGAGGCTGGCAGAGGTGGCTGAGACATGGAGACTAAGACAAGAGACTAACAACAGACCAATGCTGCAGCAATATATCCCATCAGGTTTTTAAGAGATGTACAGGACACCAATCTCCTTGACAAAAGAGCAACAGCAAGACTCGTCTCACCTGGCAGGGGTGGACCATGAGGGTTTACCTTGGGAGGCAAGTCCAATTCTCAAGGGAGATGGCAGAAAAAATGCTCCAGTCAAACCTGATCAAGTGGTCAGAGCCATGTAAAACAATCTGGTTAGTGGAGGAGGGTATGGAGGCATGCCAAGTACGCAGACCTGGTAGAAGTTTGCAGTGAGGCATGATGGAAAGCACCCGTGCATCCAGTCAAAGTGGGATGCAGGGGTCTTGTTGGGTCCTCAACTGTTTCCCTCCCCAGCACCACCAAGAGATGTACTACAGTTAAAGGAGTGAAATATCCATGACTGGTGTTCCCCAGCTGATGACACATTCATGTCCAGAAAGGTGTTCAGAGGAATGCACTTGCCGAAGGCACTATCATACATGCGTCAGCCAAAATGGCCACCAGGCAAATCACAACCCATATCTTTATTAGTGGAGAGCTTAGGTTTAAAAATATCATGTGCTTCAAACATATGACAGGGCACTGGTGAATCCACCTTCTCTTAAATGCAAAGAACATGGCAGAACTGCAGTCCCTTGGGGGTGATATATACCCCCAAAAGAATTGCTGCATTTACTGTGAAGGGTGGCTCTCGAAAGTGTATATTTGAGTGGTTGATTAATAACGCATCCTACACTTTTCAAATTTTTACGTAAAAAGTGTTCAATGTTTTTGCCATTACAACCATTTCAATTTTCCTTTCACTTCACAATTAGCTCGTGAAGACCTTGTTTGACTCTGTGGTGGCATCAGTCATTTTCTATGGTGTGGTTTGATGGAGCAGCAGCCTACCTGTAGCTGAATAAACTCATTAGGTGGACCAGTTCTGCCTTGTTATGCCCCCTGGACATAGTGCAGGTGGTGCACATTATTTTCCCTCTCTAGTTAATTATTTTCTGCATTACAACTTATCTTTGAATTTGCTTTTTTATTCATATTAGTTATTCTAGTATGCAACTCAGGTGTATCCTGTCTACTTGTTTTTGCCACTGTCGCAACCAAATTTCCCCATATTGGAACGATAACAGTATTTCTTTTGTATCGTATTGTGTTGTATTGTATTCTACTTTGCATAGGTTGAACTCAAAATCACCAAGCTGCACTGATTTTTATGGCTACAACTAGGAATGGTCCCAAATTTGGTGCTTTCATAGGTACCGCCCAAATTTCCTATTCACGTAAAATGTGAATAGGAATGTTTCGGAACCTCAAAGCATCATTGAGGAACTGAGGGAGTAGAAGAGTGGACGATGTTTCATGCCGGACATGAACACATTATTGCACGCACAAGAGTGTAATTACATTAGTAGCCACTGGTCTTGTCAACAAAGCAAGCATGACTGCTAAAAAGAGCTCAAAAGTATGTCTCCCCTTTAAAAAATTTAATGCAGATTATGCTCGCTGCAATATTTGTGACACAAAGTACAAGGCCAGCGCCAGGATTACTGCTAATCTCAGGAAGCACCTGGTCACTGCTGCCAATTTAGTGAATTTGCAGCTATATTTAGTGACTTTTCAGACAAATCCATCAACTTTTTTTTCAAAAAAAGCAACTACTGACAAATCTAGTGACTGTGTTAATGGTGACTTCATGTGAAAGCACCAATTGTTCTGCAGTTATTGTCTTAAACTCCTTCCCACGTCTCCAAGCACTGTCTCACGGGCAGTTGTAGTTGTCTCATCCTGAAACCCCTGCCTGCAGTCAGAGCAAATAGAGCAGAGAGGAGATCTACTCTATTTCCACGTTGCAACCTAGATTGCAAAGTAGGATAGAATATGTTCATAATGTAGTCTTTTTCTCTCTCTGATACTGTTGAACTAAAATAATTCCCGGAATTTGATTCACACACAGCTTCAGTCACTTATCCACCTCATTCACTGTGTACCTCTGATAAATGTTGTTTTGGTAAAAATTTATTATATGCGGTGTGGATTCAACCGATGTAATAAAATTAATAAATTATTTCACAAGGTTCATTTGTAGATCCAAACAAATTTATATATTGAGTAATACAGTAAATATGAATTGAAAAAGCTTAACATTTTATTATTAAACTAATTAACATTTTTATCACATAAACACACAAAAGTACAAGAAATAGGTACCGTTGACACCAGGTACCATTCTACATACCGGTACTGTATCTATTCAAAAGTGAAAGACAGTCATCCCTAGTTACAACATGACTAAATGTCAAAAGGTACATGGTGGTATGATTAGGCACCATGTATGGGAGGTTTCTTCACCACCGCCATCGTGAAGGAAGAAAGACTGTCAGTATTGTCAACTTGTCAGCCTCATAAGAGGATGTATGGACAGTGTGACTTTGTTTTTGCAGATTTGTGGCACAACTCTATGGCAATTTTACTGAGCGGAGAAGTTGGACAATGCAATGACTTGACCGGACCACTGTCAGTAAGGTGTGGGTGTGATGATGTCAAAGTCAAGACTAATATGGTCAGACCTGCTTCAAATTATTGTCAAAGTCATACTGAGGCAATTGTGTCCCACCCATAGATACCCTACTGCCACAATAATAAACCACAATGACCTTGCTATAGATCTGCTGTGCATGTTCAAAATCCCTTCTTAGACTAGTGCGCTCTATTATGCTCTATTGGACAGCATACTACCTTATTAATGCACCCCTGAATACCCCACAAGACCATCCAAAGACCATACCGAGCCTGACTTTTTATGCGATTTACATTTTAATCATCATTGAATTTATAAAGCTACCTCAACCCATATCTATACAGTTTAGTGGTTTTATTAGTTGTGTACACCTTTAAAACCAACAACTCTGCGGAGTGTCTTTCTGTTCATTTGGAGGTAAATAGGAAGAAAACAGCCAGTTGATTTCCTCCTCTCTCTACTCCTCAGTTACCGAGTCACCTTCCAGAACAAATCCTTCTAATTCTTGGGCTGATCGTTCGGAGGCCGAGGAGCTTGTTAGTGTAATGATTAAGTTTAACCAGCCCTCTAAGAATATATAGTCGCGCTTCAGCTGAGCAGAACAGTGTAATGGTTTGGAAATGAGACAGAGGAGGGAGGAGGGAGAGGGGAGAATAGATGGAAAAAAGAAGGTGTGTGTCTTTCCTTTTTATATGACTCAAACTTTACTGGAAAGACGTTAAGCCATCCCTGGTGCTCAATGCCAAGTAACTGTGGTAAACGGATGAAAAGTGTGAAATACGTTCACCGTCTGCCTGGGACTGTCCCTAAAGATAGGCAGAATATTGATCCAGTGATTATCCTGTTCGTCAACTCTTACCGCCTCCAGATGTGGCCATGTTCATGTGGAGCTTGTTTCTACACAAGCTAAGGTTTAACTATAGGTACTAAAAGCTGTAGGATCATATAGCTGGTGTGTGTTGAAAGTCTTGTTTTCACCTAACTGTCGTTATTTCAGGAGATTTATGAAAATATGGTTCAGAAGAAGTCTCGTTTCCTAAATAGTAGCAGTAAAGTGACTAAACAGAGGTCACATGGGCCTTTAAAGAACCTTTGACTCCGTTGATGTTTAAATGACAAAGAAACAGTGAAGGCAGAAGATAAAATACAAAATCAGCTTTAGATATTATCAGCACATTGCTCCAATGTTTGCCAGGGCTCTATTTACTTATTCTCATACAGGTCCTTTTTCCCCTAAATAGGTTCTCTGAAAGTGTGGTAGATAAAACATATTGCATAAATATCAGTTAATGAAGTGTAATATGTCAAGAAGTAAAATAGAAAGTGTTAGTGGCAGATATTTTAAGTGGCCAAACAGTGATTATTCAAAACATTGAGTTGGGTGTTAACACAATGCCAAATTAGAAAGAAATCAGAAATAGTAGTGAAGCAACGTTTACTGCCCATCAATCTCAGAGGGTTATACAGTCATTTTCCTACTATTTGAAGTTGGTTATGTTGAAATAAAGATTATCCATAAGTGAAAATATGTAATACTGCTGCTAATTTTCCAAAGAATATATGTCCCAGTACATGTGCCGTGACGTTCAACCAATTCATGTTTAGCACATGCTTCAGATAAATTTTCCATTTCAAACTTCCATCCTTTTTCAGACTCAAACATCACGATTTTCCAGCTAATATTTCAGACATTTGAGTCCAAAACATTCATCTCGTTCTTACTATCACAAATAATTAAGAAAAAACGAAATTAACAATGAGGCAATCAATTAATTATTTGGAATCTGCATAAACTTAGACCAGCTCTATTTCAAATATATTAACTTAAACTTTGATATCTCATAGTCTTTTGTTTTTTGTGAATGTTCCAAAAATATAACAACAATTACAGCTTTCAAAACGATGCCAAAGCTAGCAGTGAAAATGTCATTGGTTGTTCATTACTCCTTCCCTCAGCATACTACAAAAATGGCCGAACATGCTGAAGCAAAATATTCTGGTATCTGGAAGTGGGTGAGTTAAGGTTAAGAGCTGAGTCCAAAATATCATCCACAAATTTAAAATAAACCAGTTGTAAGTAAAAAAACAAAAAAAGAAAAAAAAAACAATTACCAGAAACTGACAGATTGGTGAAAATTGAATTCTTTAAAAACACTGCAAATCTTAAAAGACATGCATACAGACAGCTGTAGGTGCTGCAGGACAAAACCGTGATTTAATGAAGGAAACCACTCAGTCTGTTCTTCCACTGTGAACAGATTTTACAGTAAAATAAAAACGTGACACCACCTTGGGTATAATCTCAAGTTTCCTGGCTGCTTCTTCCAGGATCTATTGTCTTAGCAACATGTTCAGCCCCAGTTTGCTAAACTTTTTTTTGCCTTTTCAGAAAACATATGGTGTTCTCAACCTTGATGTGTAAAAGGAACATGTGTTGGAGCTTTAAATGCCAGATAAAAATCCAATTCAGTTCTTTAACTCTTGAGTTCTGGGCAGGATAATGTGTGGATGTAGACAGCATGCTGCATGTTTTAACATGACTCCTACACATAAACTGTCAGATGTGTCCTCCTGAGTGGAGCGATTTGACAAAACCAAACCTGTTTAATTGATACACCCTCCCGTCTTCGGCTGTTTTAAAGGCCAGCATGGGAGACGTGGCGAACAGTTGGTGACAAACGAGGACTCTTTGAAGCAGGTTATGTTCAAAAGTGTCAAACCTGTTGAAAAAAAAAAAAAATCCTCCAAACGCCTCCGCTCCCTTCCACGGACAGGAATCGCAGTTTTCCTGTTCTTCCTCTTCCAATTATGAAAGGAGCAGTGAGTATTCTATCACCAGCTCGCAGACAACTTCCAGCAACACTGGCGTGATGGCCGGGGACACGGCACGCAAATTACAATTAACCACTAATCCTTAACAGACGAGTTCAAGATGGCAATTTAATTTGCCCTCAGCTGCTTCATTTTTCTTTCACCAAATCTTTTTGCAATTTCCCTCCCTGCAGTCCCAGGTGCCAGAACAACTTTGAAGGAGTGAAGATATCAATAGTTTATTGGCACTGAGTATTAATTTAACAGGGGCAATAATATTTTTTTCAGACACTTGGCGAGAAGCGGTTTTGAAGGATTTAAGAGGTTTTTATCCACAGTGGAGATTAGTTGGGAAAATAATGAATTTGGGAGCAAAAGGGAGAAAAGGCATTAAGGAGAACTTTGAGGAGATAACTTGAAAAACTGATAAAAGGCCCCTGATGATACAAACTTCAATGCATCGTTATTTAGGAGGAGCGAATAAGTAGTGAGCAACTTCTGAGTCTTCATTCAGCCTTTAAAGTATAAACAATTTTGGTGACTAATGAAGCTCCAGTTTGTGACTTTATTCCTCTTTTAGTCTTTCGATTTTAGACCCATTTAAAACAGGTTCTGAGAAATCAAATGAACAGAAAAATCTTGATAAATTCTCAATCCTAGTTGCAACTTTTGAACATGTTCGTAGAAATTACAAGCCTTATTTTTTTCCATGTAACACATCACCTGACATATTCCATCATTACAGTGAACAAAGACATAAGACCTTTTGTTAAAGTGTGAAAGGAAATGAATGCAAATTCTACTATATGAAAAATAGAAAAAAACATTTGCAATGTGTGAAACAGGAGCCTTGCCTGGAGGTGGCATCTGGTTCTCTGGGTTTAGCATTATCTAAGATGGACTATCACACAGCCTAAATGTGTATTGTGGTCAGGTCAAATCCTTCTATTGGTGGAAAATCCAGAAATCATTTGCATCAACCTCTGTGCACACACTCATATGTAAACAGGAAGATGAGTACGCTCACAGATGGACAGCTTTTGGATAGCCTCATAGGAACATATATTTTAATTCATTGATAAATAATAGCTGAAAAAACAATAGTCTTTGTGTAATTAACGTGTTACCCTTGGTGAACTGAGATACTGAAACAAATTAACTTTTCAACAATATTTACTGATTATGACTAAATTTACTTTATGAAGTAAAACATGTGTTCCAATGAGGCTCCATTGTAGGAGCAGTGGTACTTTTTGAAAATACCAACCTTTAAACAGCTTATAAACATACTTTTCATCAAACCCACATTCGCTGATGGAAATGTTTTTTTATTGGTCTGTAGTAACTTTCTAATCTTAAATGGTATATCTCCCCAACCTTCCCCAACCTTCTCCATACCCCCTAAGGGGGTATGGACAAGGAATGGAAGGATAAATTAATTTTTTTCATTTGTTGTAAGTGGACAATCATCATAAATAACATAAATCAAGTCTTAGTGAATTTAATTACTAGAATAAATTAACTTTTCAATAATATTCTATTAGGGCAGACAGACAGACAGACAGACAGACAGACAGACAGACAGACAGACAGACAGACAGACAGGCAGATTACAAGTACTTACAGGTTGAGACAACACGGTACAAGTACTTAACAAACACTTACCAAGAGTCTGGTTTAACATTTGGTTTTATTGCTGCGCAAGGGTACTTATCCTAGGAAAATAAGACCTGTATTTTTTGTCTTGTTAAAAATGCTAGCACATTAATTGCCATTCAGTAGTGCCCCCTGTCAGACAGATTGTAAAAAAAGCTAAAACCATCCCCAGCCAGCAGAGACAGACCACTTTTAAAGTAATTTGTTATGTTGTTATTCCTACAAGCCAGAGGTACAGATTGCCAAGTAATAAGTGCAATTTGTGAAAAATATTATTTTGTCCAAGTGCAGTTAAAACTCTTAATCAACTTTAACCAAGCTTGGCATGTTTCTAAATCTTTAAAAGTGTTTGTTTGTTTTTATCCTTATTGATATGTTTGATTTTTATCAATTGTGGAATTTGACTTGACATGTGTCGATTATACTTTGACTGTCTTTGACTGCTACTGTGCACTGGATTTTCTCTGATGGGTCAATATAGAGCTACGCTTAACTGAACTTATGCTGCTTCTAACAGCACACATTTCGCTGGGAAGTCCGTACAAGTTTCGACAATATAAACTACTTTCTGCAAACATGCCTAAGGATTGGCTGAGGAGGAATAGTGTACGGCTACAAGACGTTCTTGCCTACAGTCTTGATCAGTACCAAACAGAGAATGTTTGAATGAATTTAGAAACCAAAACTAGGCTTACAACATCCTGGTTCTGTTGGACACCTTAAGGCATGTTTAAAAGAAACCCCTTAAAACATACTACTGTACGTATACTTATAGTCAAAGTGACTTTTATGTGTTTGCAACATCCTATTCCTTCTCCAAAGTGACAAAATATTTCAATTCATATTTAAACAATGATCTGAAGAACATGCTGCAGCCTGAAATGCAGGAATGAGTGGATATTGACAAGTAAAATGTAAGAATATATGTTGAATTTACAACAATATAAGTGATTCAACAGCAAGAGACAGCAGATTTTCAACTCTGCTGTTATTGACTGAAACGCAGTTGGAAAACTTGGTCATAATTCCTTCATTCTGCAACATTGTTATGATTCACATGAGTAGACAAGTGAGAGTGGAAGGATCATATAAGTCCTGAAGTCTTGAACTGACTTTTTTCGTACTCTTTAGTAAATGAGGCTTCAAAAAATAAAGTTTTAGAACAAGTCCAGTCATATTGTCTTCAAAGCTTAATGGTGTAATGACACAGACCAGTTTTTCTACAGTGACTTTGATACATAAAGATAGAAACAGCTTCACATTTTGGTTTAAGTAGTTCTTGAAAGCATGCTATTTACTTTCATTGAAATCTCATCTGTAGTGCAAAGCAATCTGTGCCCTTGGGATATGTAAAGCTTCTGTAACACACTCAGCCTCTTCCCCAGTCTGTTTCCTGGCATCATACCCATCATACCAGAAGGCACCTGAAGACTTGGAGACTGAGGGCCTTGGATGCCTGGAAGCCTGTCCACTGACCCATTCCAAACTCAGCCCCTGAACCGAGACTTGGCACAAAGAGCGAAGGGGCTGGGATGGTTGGAGGTTTAGATATGGTTGGGGGAGTGTAAGCTAGTAGCGAGCTAAAAGGCCTGGCACTGCCTGGAGTGCCCAGGCTTCAGCAAGCAGGCCTGGGTGAACACGTCAAGTTGATTTGTGCGGCCAGCCCTCATCGCTGACCTTGGGATGTACTCCACCTGTCTGTCATCCAACTAGGCCTAATTCCTCCATTCCTGCTGGGAAATACTAAAGGATGTGCAGGGAGGGACAGAGGGGTGAAGATTTAGGAGGTAAAGGCAGTCCCTCCAGGTCATTGTTTATTATCAAGTTTTTGTATGGAAGAAATGTGGAGGAACCTGTCAAACTTTCATCAACAGGCTTGTTTGAGGAACCAAGTGCTGACCAGCATTTACAGATTTTATTCAACTTCATATTTAAGTTACATTTATTCTATGTATGAGTTAGTATATTACCAAGGTGATAAAAATGCCAACTTCGTGGACTTATTGCTTTTTACACCTAAAAACTAATGGTTTGAACTTTGACTTAAATATCACAATGACCATTCCACGTTACCATGAATATTATTTTGAAATTTGTTTGCGGCACTAACTTTTTCATTTATTTCTTCTAATGTTTGTAAAGCAACAACTTGCTAAATCCAAAAAATAGCAGGAGAATTGAATCCAAAAGCACTATAGCATTCTTATTCCATCAGGAAGTTGCTTACTTGTGAACGTTTGCATGAACAATGTTATACCTAAGCCTATTGGTGATGCTGCACCTTAAGGCTCCTTGGTGACTCCATCCGTCTTCTTTATTAAACTTACAGTTAAGGTCAAGTATTTAAGGAAAGGGTTCCACTTTTTAGCTTGAAATTCTAATCTCTTTTTCAGACGTATTTCCTTCACATTCTCCTGGAAGTTTATTCAATTAACTGAGGATGGGAAGAGGCAGTCTATACTCCTTCTCCCTGGGGTGCAGAGACTCCACCTTCCCAGCAGGGAGTGTGATTGGGTTGTCTGGGCGTTCCAGCGTTTGCCCAAGTGGAAAGAGGCGAAATGAAGGAGATCATTGCCCATCGATACCCAATTATATGACAAGGACGAGTGCCATCGGCTCCCAATCTGGGGTATTGGATACTTTTTACTTTATGTTTGAGGATAAATTGTTTTGCTGCAGGATTATGGTCAATGTAATTATGTCGACTGATAGAGAGCTACAGAGTGATTCTCAGAGTCAAGCTGTGAGTTTATCTTTGAAGAAAAGGACTTTAGATGATTTCATCTGTAAATTCACAGGATGATCTGAACCATGTTTAGACAATGGAGGTGCATTTTCTAATCTGGTCAGTATGTAAAATGGCTTGCATTTGCATCACTTTCCGACCCGGTCTTGACCTTTGAACCATCTGACCTGGATGGTGCTCACATTAAGAAAAAAAATATTGACTCAACAAAAAGCCAAAGATTAAGATCTGTGTTTTAGAGGTTTATGATGTAGCTCGACCAGGGTCTTGAATGTGTCCTTTTTTATGACTTAATCTTCCATTGTACAGCCTCTATATCAGTCTGATCATTTAGCACATGAACACCAGAAAATAGAAAGAAATACAGAGAGAAAAAAAAATTTTTTTTACTGCAGCTAAAACAGGCTTGACTCTGTGGTGAAGTCTTTCCCAGATTCAAGCTCTGACTTCCAAAGCAAAAATAATACATCATTGTATCCTTGTTCAGTGGTTTTTGTGAAAGGCCTCTTGAATCTTCTCTAACCCCCAGTCGGTCGAGGCAGATGACCGTTCATACTGAGCCCGGTTCTGCTGGAGGTTTTTCCTTCCCGTTAATGGGTGGTTTTTCTTCCCACTGTCGCTTCATGCTTGCTCAGTATGAGAGATTGCTGCAAAGCGATGGACAATGCAGACGACTCTCCCTGTGGCTCTACGCTTCTCCAGGAGTGAATGCTGCTTGTCGGGACTTTGATGCAATCAACTGGTTCCCTTATATGGGACATTTTTTTTGACCAATCTGTATAATCTGACCCAATCTTTATAATGTGATTGATTTTGATTTTATAAAGTGCTTTGAGATGACATGTTTCATGAATTGGCGCTATATAAATAAAATTGAATTGAATTGAAATGAATTGCCTTGAATCTCACTGCTGGATGTGTCTCCATGTCAACTGGATCTTTCAGTGTTTTATGATGGATTGCTTGTGACACAGTTAAGTCCATTGCTGTTCAAATCAAACTTTTGCCCAAGTCAGACCCAAAGCAATACTAAGCTATGTTTTTATTTCTTTTTAGGAAATTGGCTATATCAAGCCATGTCACCATAAGTTTACCAAGAAATCAGTTGGTTAAGTTTTGCTATTAAAAAGCGCTAACTAGAAAAAGGAAAATATGCCATGTTGCAGCATAGATTATTATGACACAGACAACAAAAAGAGGCCTTTAAAACTCAAGTTTGTCAAGTTAGTTGTAGTTTTCTCTTCAGATTCACTGTCATGAAATATACCAGCAGGCAAGCTACTGACTGCTGATAAATACTACACAGAAGCCCATTCCTTATGAGGTGATTCCATTCTTTCAGACTCAGAGTGAAACTAGTTTGCATTGGTGCTGAATGACCTCTGGGGTCATTCTTTTCTGCTTCTCATTACATAAAAAACTTTAAAGAAGTAAAAACAAAGCAGAGAATAAATGGCTCTGTAAATAATTTTAATTTGTAAATACCAGCCTTATTAACTCCAGCTTACCAGACATGTATCATTTTGTGAAGGGCAGTAGCATCAGTTACAACCCCATGATGCATCATCCAAGCTATTCAGTGGTTTTTCTTTGTGACCTTTCCTTGTTCACATCTCTGATCTGCTACATACATTATTAACCATCACAGAAACTCCACTGTCGCAGGATGCTGAAGGTAAACTTCATTAGGAGTGGGGGTGAGATGAACGGCCTCCAGGCTTCCACTGCAATAATTAACTCAGGGATCTTTTTCCTCTGCTCCTTCTCTCTGATCCAGGTCGGTACTGACAACCTTACACCCGCCTGCCCCTCCTTCAACAGCCGTATACAGGTCACAGACGGCGGCCTGGCACCCTGAGGTGTCCTGTAAATGTGCCTGTGGAATGATGGGCGGGCGTCCCTCGATGCCACGTTCATTTGCACATCAAGAAGGGAGAGGAGGAAGCTTTGACCCAATTAACAGTGAGGAAAAACAGATTAAATAAAGTCTGCAGTTGTACTTCTGGACATCCACAGAGTGTGTGTTCATGCATGGATGTGTGTTTATGCGTGGATAACGAGGTCAAATACGGGGCGCTGGATAAAAGTAAACCGGCTCTCAGCCAATCAGAGAGGGCATGGAGAGCAGATGGGGCTGCATGGCACAGAGGCACGTCATCCAGGTGAAATTCACACTGTCTGTAAACTAGATGGCTGAAATATGAGAGAGAGAGGAGGTGAGGACTTCCTCATCTGCGTGGTGCATTCAGTTATTCAAGTGATGATCTTCAACCCCTTCAAAAAACAGTTACTGTCAAACTGGTCTTTCTTTTCCTTAATTTATCTGCAGTTTCAGATGCTGTGTCATGATCAGTAGATGATGTGATCTAGAGAAGACCACAAAGACATGTTAGTATATGTTGTTCCCACATCTTGCATACACTGCCACCGTGCTAAACTCATGACGCCATTGACACCATGATTGTGAAGCCTCACCGCAGAACATCTTTTAATGCTTGACATGTTTTGGGAACTCTTATACCCCAATAATCAGTAGCGTACAAAAGCATTTAAGCAATGTATTAATTCTTTATGAAGGGGCTCTAAAAACTGTTTTTACATTATATTTGGAGTTCCATTTCATGATGGTTATGTAGATATTAATTTCAATGTCAAAAGCTAGGACATCAGCTGGGAAGGGTAATAGTGTTGCCAAAAGCCAACAGTACGCAAAAGCCATTTTTGGTTGTGTTCTCCTGTTTTATAAAAGGTGTGGTTCTAAATCTTTTTTGCATTTACTTTTTCTCAAAAAGGTATGCTTTAAAGTTACTTACATGCTTAACAAATAAAAATAAAATTTGGATTTGTCTATGTTGAAAAAAATTAGGATTTTGGGAAATTTCAGGCTCTAAACTATATATTTTTTTTCTAAAGAACCCTAATTGACAGCACCAAAGCTTTCTTAATTCCATCTGTACAGAAATGATAAACAGTAAAAGGGGCTGTAATATGTTTGTCCAACAGATATTAAAGGTAATAAGGCTTTAACGTGATCTTCTGCTCAGCAGTGATTTGTCAGCCTGATGGTATAAATACGGAGGAAACTGAAGCACAGAGTGTAGAAGAGTCAGAGAGATCAGAGGAATAAACAAAAAGATAAAGCGCAAACGAGAGGAAAAGAAGTGAGAGGTTGACAGCGATGAAAGAGGTGCAATGATTTCTCTGGGCTCCATGCCTTGTTAGATCTATCATCCCTTTAATTAATAGTGTTTTTAGGAAGACGTCTGAACTGTGTCATTTCCATTATTGGAAAACCCAATGCGATTAATGAATCATTTTTAGTTTTGATCCATTATATCATGCTAGTTGATCTCCCCTTTTCTGCACTACTGAGTGATAGCATCGTTTTCTGCCCCTCGATCAAATTTAATTTGGCCCCCTATTATATTACACTGCTGCGACTGAAGTGTCAATTTTTGTCAGGCAATTAGAAGCCATAACCTGTGAAGCTAAGTTTGATAGGCATGGTAATTGGATTGTTTCAGCAATAGCTTGAAACACTTTGGGATTTTTTTCATCTGTACCTGCTCCCCTCCCCCTGAACTTCTCGGCAGTTTGGGATTTTTGATCGTCTATAAGTTGAACTTCAGAGCAAACAAAAGATGAGACAAGCTCTGAGGAAGAGGAACAGCAGTGCTTGGCTGAGCAGAAAGTCAGCAGCCGGGGGCTTTTACACAATGAGAAATGTGTCACTTTTCCTCCCTTTGTCTGTTTTGACCCTGTCCTGTTTCACCTTTCAAGACACCACATTAGAGAGGTTTGAACTTTTCAGCTGACAGAGTAGGAAAGCATGTCTAGAACTCAGAAACATGATGTGAATGCATGGGAAAAAATGAAAATAGGCTGATGCAACTCTGAACGACTGAGTTTTCCAAAGAAACAGAGGCACATTTAAGTTTTTATTCAGAAGGGGTCTCAATGAGGTTTTAATGCCATTTTCCAAGTCCACAAAGGAGGAATTAAGATTGACAAAGCAGTTTTTTTAACTGATGCCTAATGGAGATCCCTTAAATACTTTGTAAATTATTTATGTAGCTGCCATCAAAGTCAGAATAAATAAATAAATAAATAAATAAATAAATAATAGATTAATAAATATTATGTTACAAATATAGAGTTCATAAATACATACATTTCTAGTAAAACATTATTTAATATTAAAGTCTTAACTTCATGTATTTCATGTATATTGTTTGTTTTGATATAGGGGAACATGTCTTAATTAAGGGGGGAACCAAAGTTTGCTGCCACGTGTTGACGGGGTGTTAACTTTTTTGAGTGTTGCTACCTGTTTATTAAGAACATTCTGGACCAAGCTAGCAGGCAGACACCTCGTTGATTCCTCTGGCTAAGACTGTGCAATAATAATTAGAGAAGACTGGATAAAGTGCATAGTGCATTGAGGGACAGAAGATTTCAAATTTTCTCTCAAGGGAAAGTGGCCAATGAGGTAAATTTATGTTTGTTACTGTTATCTTTGTTTGACCGTAAAGATGTAACGTCACAAATTTCTGTCGCGTCATGTATGTATGGTCGCGATTTTTCTTTGATGTCTTTACACTGATGTAATTTGTTTTTATTTGCTTTCTGTCTGTATATTAAACAGTTCTCACGGCACACTATCATGCTCCTTGTGTAATTAACGTCCGTAACTTTAAGAACAACTTGGTTTCGTGATTTCGACTTGAGGGGGAATTACAATTTACATAGCGCAGATTCACAACAAATGTAATCTCAAGGTACTTCACTCGATAAACAGATCCAGTTTATTTACAGAAATATGTGGTCAGTTCAATTATATGAATAAATTCAGTCATTTACGTACATTCCAATTCAATGCCAATTGTCAGAAAGGTTTTCTAAGGAAACTCATGAGATTGCATCGAGTCACTGACTTTCATGAATCCCCTCTGCTGGGGAGCGTCCAGCTACAACGGAGAGCTGATTGCATCAAGTTGTTTACTATGCAAAAAACTATTATATTGTGCATGCATATAGCAACAGTTGAGGGAAGAATATCCTTTTAACATGGATAAACCTCCCGCAGAACCTGGCTCAATGTGAGTGGTTGGCTGCTGAAACTGGAGATTTAAGAAGAGAGAGCAGACAGAAAAATACAGAAACACTGGTCAAGGGACACTGTCAAGACATTTTCTCTTAATAGCAGCAGATGTTCCTTTAGTGGCTTGAACTAGTAGAGACATACAACTAAAAATAACTGCTTTAAGCCCTAGTAGCAAATCCTAATGGATCAAACACAGAGTACATACAGTTGTTGTAGCAATAGCTCTTTCAATTGCTTATTATACAAGAGACAATATGTTAACCACAGAAACAAAAAGTGTATCATCTTGAAAGAGCAACACAAGAAACAAAGTTATTGGCAGCAATAACGCTGTTGATAGCCTCCTTCCAGTGGGTTTCACAGCTGAGCAGAAATACAGGTTCAGATGTAACTTTTATGAAGAGAAAAATTTGGAAGAGTCTAAAGTTAATGGCAGCATGATTGCAGATATTTCACAAGAGTAGTAGGAGACAGTAGCAGAGTGAAGGATGTGGTCATTTTGTCCTCTAGCAGCCTAAGCATATAGCAGCATAATGACAGAGATATCTCAGCATAACTAAAGTCACTCTAAGCTTTATCGTAATGGCAGGTATTAATAATTATACAATTAGACAAGGTGTCTACCTCATGGACAGCATCTTTGAGCTGGTGCCAAAAGAAAAGCAGCTTGATAAGTGAAATGTATTCCTCACATTCTAGTTTTGGAAACTCTAGGAACCACTGTAGTGTTCGAGTGAAGAGCTCAGTTGGGAACATATGGAAGATCAGATCATATAGGGCTTGATATAGGGGTTTTATTTGTAAGAAGAATTTTCAATTCTACACTGGATTTCACTGGCAGTCAATGATGAGAAGCTAAATTGCTTCCTTAATAGGAATTATTTTGCCATTTAGAGCTTCTTCACATTGGTTTTGCAATCAATTTTCACCATGTTTGGGTCGTGTGCCTATTTTCCACCACAGTTCAGCAACAGGCAGGGTACACCCTAGACAGGTTGCAGAACCATCTCAGGGCACACAGGACACACAACCATTCTTGTAACAATTAAACTATAAATCATGTTAGCATATTCTGGTTTCGTCCAACAGTCTGAGTACCCACACATGCATGGGGATAACATGCAAACACCATATTGAAAGACACCATGCTGGGATTAGAACACTGTATTTTCTTGCTTCAAGGCAAGGGTGCCGCCCTTTCATTGAAAAAAAAAGTTTTCTTATGTCCGTCCGTCCGTTGTCTTCCGCTTATCCGGGGTCGGGTCGCGGGGGTAGCAGCTTCAGTAGGGAGGCCCAGACGTCCCTCTCCCCAGCCACTTGGGCCAGCTCCTCAGGAGGAATCCCAAGGCGTTCCCAGGCCAGCCGGGAGACATAGTCTCTCCAGCGTGTCCTGGGTCTTCCCCTGGGTCTCCTCCCGGTGGGACGTGCCCGGAACACCTCTCCAGGGAGGCGTCCAGGAGGCATCCTGACCAGATGCCCGAGCCACCTCAACTGGCTCCTCTCGACGTGGAGGAGCAGCGGCTCTACTCTGAGTCCTCCCCGGATGACTGAGCTCCTCACCCTATCTCTAAGGGAGAGCCCAGACACACTACGGAGAAAACTCATTTCAGCCGCTTGTATCCGGGATCTCGTTCTTTCGGTCACGACCCAAAGCTCGTGACCATAGATGAGGGTAGGAACGTAGATCGACCGGTAAATCGAGAGCTTCGCCTTTTGGCTCAGCTCTCTCTTCACCACAACGGATCGGTACAGCGCCCGCTTCACAGCAGACGCTGCACCAATCCGCCTGTCGATCTCCCGCTCCATCTTCCCCTCATTCGTGAACAAGACCCCAAGATACTTGAACTCCTCCACTAGGGGCAGGACATCCTCCCCAACCCGGAGAAGGCACTCTACCCTTTTCCGGTTCAAGACCATGGTCTCGGATTTGGAGGCACTGATCCTCATCCCGGCCGCTTCGCACTCGGCTGCGAACCGCTCCAGTGAGAGCTGTAGATCACGCCCTGATGAAGCCAATAGGACCACGTCATCCGCGAATAGCAGAGACGCAATCCTAAGGCCACCAAAGCGGATCCCCTCAACACCTTGGCTGCGCCTAGAAATTCTGTCCATAAAAGTTATGAACAGAATCGGTGACAAAGGGCAGCCTTGGCGGAGTCCAACTCTCACCGGAAACGAGTCCGACTTACTGCCGGCAATGCGGACCAGACTCTGACACCGGTCGTACAGAGACCTGACAGCCCTTATTAAAGGGTCCGGTACTCCATACTCCCGGAGTACCCCCCACAGGATCCCCCGGGGGACACGGTCGAATGCCTTCTCCAGATCCACAAAGCACATGTAGACTGGTTGGGCAAACTCCCATGCCCCCTCCAGAATCCTGCTGAGGGTGTAGAGCTGGTCCAGTGTTCCACGGCCAGGACGAAAACCACACTGCTCTTCCTGAATCCGAGATTCGACTATCCGACGGACCCTCCTTTCCAGAACCCCTGAATAGACCTTACCAGGGAGGCTTAAGAGTGTGATTCCTCTGTAGTTGGAACACACCCTCCGGTCCCCCTTTTTAAATAGGGGGACCACCACCCCAGTCTGCCAATCCAGGGGAACCGCCCCCGATGTCCACGCAATGTTGCAGAGCCGCGTTAACCAACACAGCCCCACAACATCCAGAGCCTTAAGGTACTCAGGGCGAATCTCATCCACCCCCGGAGCCTTGCCACCGAGGAGCTTTTTAACAACCTCGGCAACCTCAGCACCAGAGATGGGAGAACCCGACCCAGAGTCCTCAGGCTCTGCTTCCTCAATGGAAGACGTGTTGGTGGGATTAAGGAGGTCTTCGAAGTATTCCGCCCACCGACGCACGACGTCCCGAGTCGAGGTCAGCAGCACACCACCCCCACTGTAAACAGTGTTGGTACTGCACTGCTTCCCCCTCCCGAGACGCCGGATGGTGGACCAGAATCGCTTCGAAGCCGTACGGAAGTCTTTCTCCATGGCCTCTCCGAACTCTTCCCACGCCCGAGTTTTTGCCTCGGCGACAAGCCGAGCCGCCTGCCGCTTCGACTGCCGGTACACATCAGCTGCTTCCGGAGTCCCACAGGCCAAAAAAGCCCGGTAGGACTCCTTCTTCAGCTTGACGGCTTCCCTCACCGCTGGTGTCCACCAGCGGGTTCGAGGGTTGCCGCCACGACATGCACCGACAACCTTGCGGCCACAGCTCCGACTAGCCGCCTCAGCAATAGAGGCGTGGAACATGGTCCATTCAGACTCAATGTCCCCCGCCTCCCTCGGGACGTGTTTAAACCAGTTTTCTTATGTTTTATTTTTTTTTGTAAATTAAATTGATGCTTTGGTAAAACTCTTGTAAAATGTAACCTTTATCTCTATAAACAGTAGCAAGTTTTATATTAAAATAAAAAAAAAGTTCTGTAAAATATAAACTGTTTAGATATGAATTTAAATGTGCACTACATTTCATCATGTTTTACAACAGCTCTGTGTTTTATTTTTTTTTCACAAAAACATTGATGTTTGGGGTTAATCATTTCACCCTAACCAGTCTTGTCTGTTTGCATATGTTGTAAACGGGGTATTGCTGCCTTGATGTTTCAACAACACTTCACTTAAACATGCATTGGTTTATCAATTTTTTAAGACTATCTGACCATTCATATATAGTTGCAACCAAATCATCAATACATGGACAACTTCCTCTGGTGGAGCTCTTTGAACAGAGAAAAGTTTGCAAGAACATGAAGCTAATGCTAGCTTATCACCATGTGCCTTGTTTATAAATAGTTTCAAAACATGTTTTCCTTGTGGTTTCAATTAATAATGTGTGGTGGTGGGGCTCTGACCCAACAACATAGAGATCAGGGGCTAAATTGATTAAATTGGACTGCAGAACCGAGAACACAAAAGACTGTTTAAATACATCTTCCAGCATGCACTGGGGCTGTCTTACACCAGGTAATGATGAGCTCTTATTCATTTAAGAGATTTCCACATGATTTCAGATGTCATAGATAAAAAAAATAAAAATAAATACTTGCACAAAGCAGTGTTCTGCCTCTTTGGCCGGGGCACCTAGATGGAGGTTCCCTCAATTTATTCATATTGTTGGCTTAGTAAAAGACTGTATCTTCCAAGAAGAACCTGGAAGATACATTCAAGTAGTCTGCTGCCTCTGTAAATGTGAACTGATTTATAATACTGAAAAAAGTCTATCCGTCTGAACTTGACTGTCTGAGCTCCTGCAGTAAGTGTATCTGAGCATAGATTGTCCAAGAGGAGACAAGTGTCTCTGATTATGGTGGCAAAGTGTTTTTCCCAGGATGCCTGTGAGAGCAATAACAGCTCCATACACTGACTGCATGAAACCAGTCCCCAACAACCGCTCACCTCAGCCACTAACCATTAGCGGCTACATTTCTCTGGTCCCATCAGACATTTTGTAACCATCACTCAAAACAGGCTCAACTAAGAGGTTGTGTCTGGGCAGAGATAGAGTTTTGGATAAAAAAAATATGTAGATAATGTTAATTTTATTTCTTTAAATTGTTCAGATCGGAACAGGCCCCACAGCAAGGTTCTTGGGTCTCTGGCCCCGAGAAAGGCCATTCCCTTGGAACCGGGAGTGATGCTCAGCAGCAACCGTGCTTTTACGGATGGTTAGGGGTGGCAGTGTGGTGGGTTTTCTCCTGAACTCCACTATCATCAAGAATCAAGAATATTTATTGTCATTATTGGTGAGACACTGACTCAGAATGCAAATAGATTTGACATTACATGCTAACACAAGAAGCCATAATGTTTTCACTTTTTTTTTTTTTTCCATCTACCCTGTCTGGAGTGAGTTAAGCTCCAGTTGGTTCTGACTGCACCGGTGGACCAGCCAATCCACTTCCTGCTTGTATGCAGTCCCGCCACCGTCTTAGCTCACACCAATGACGGTGGTGTTATCTGCAAACTTCAGCAGTTTTACTGACAGTTCTGCTGCAGTGCAGTCAGTCATTTGTGTACAGAGAAAAGAGTGGGAGAGAACATTCCCCTGTGGGGTAACTGCTTATAGGTTTTGTGCAATAGAATATGCTCCCCTGCCTCACCTGTTGTTGCTGATCAGTTAGAAAGCTGGTGATCGACCGATAGGTGGAGACCGGCACTGTGAGCTGAGTGAGATTCTGATGGTGGATGTCTTGGTCGATGGTTTTAAAGGCCAAGCTGAAGTCCACACACAGAATCCTGGCATACATTCCTGGAATGTTGAGGATAAAGTGCAGTCTTAGGCTAACTGCATCATATGTCGGCCCGTTTGCCCATAAGCAAACTACAGGGGGTCTATCTAGAGCCACAGCAGTTACTCAATAGATTTCATGACCACAGATGTTGTGGCTACATAACTTTAGTCATTTAACCTTGTGATATGTTTGTTAGACACTTAGATTACGTTGTAGTGTTTAAAGCCTTGAGAAACCTAAACACAGCTTGTCCTGAGTCTTGTTGGAGAGCTGAGTGAGGAAAAGGGCCAGTACATGGAGTGGAGACATTGGATACACCAACAAGGTGTAATGATCAGAGGCAGGGGACCCAGAATTCAGCCAGACTAGCAGAGATTTCTTTAAAAAGAAGGATTTTAATAACAGAAATCAAAAAACAGAGACAAAATACAAAAAAACCCTGTTGTAACAAAAATGGCAGAAAAACAAACAGTCCAGTTGTGCAGGCAGGGCAGGGACAGACAGGCTCAGCTTACTGGAGACAAAGGGGGTCAAAAATCCAAAAGCAAATCATAAACAGAATCTTACAGGAGGAGACTCACCCATAACTCAACAAGACGACCTGGCACTGATGTCTGGTCTCAACAGTTTATATGGAGGAGGAAGCAGGTGAAACCGGTGAGGGGTGATTGCAGGAGGGGTGGAGTTAGGCAGGTGTGCAGAGTAAGTAATTAGACCAGACATCAGTGCTGAGGCTCAAAACAAGACCAGATCAGAAACCAAACTTAAAACAATAACTGTAAAAGAAGCCTCACACTAAGACACAAATTCACACTAAGACGCAAACCAAAACTAAGACAGAATTCCAACTATGACAGAACCTAAAACACAAATAAACCAAAAAGCAGGGAAAAGCTAACCTTAACCAAATCATAAACAGGAACCAAGACAGAATATTACACAAGGAGCTAAATAAGATATCTGCACAGAAAATTTCTAACATAAAGATGAAACCACATGAAGCTGGTGTACCTGAAAAAGGCGTTACAACATGTATGCCACGTGACAAGTGGCACTATACCACTGCAACCGAAATAAAAAAGTCACATTGCGCATGTGCATGAAAGTGATGTAGATTTTTATTGTTGTTGAGGGAAAGCATGCTTGTTAAGAGAGAGGCGAGGTGTATATTAGCTGGCATGAGAGTTTTAATTGTTATCGGTTATGTGATTGCTTTGTCTGGACGGGACACCTTATCTGACCAAGAAGTTTGTCGAATACAGACAACCCCAGGTTTCTCTGGACAGGACCAATGTCAGCTCCTGGAGCTTTTCTGGTGTTTTGATGGTGAATGAGTCAATTAATATCTTCCTTAGAGATCTCTCATCCAGGTAGGGGGTCTAAGGGTGGAGGCTGGTTTGTGCAAGGGGAGCTTTTGTATTAGAGTGAGATATGGTCAAGTCTGTCGGAAATGTGAATGGCTACTATTCAAACCTGGAGTAAAAGCTGTTTACCAGTCTGTGCAATTAAAACAGGCCTGTAACATATGCTTTGACACATCAGTCCACTTTCTAACAGTCCTAACCAGAGACTCAGGGGGTTTCAGTGCCTGCAAGTTGGGAAGACATGAAGTAGACAGTGATCAAAGACCTTGAGCTCTACAAAGAATGGTAGAGTGTGGATATTTTAAAACTGTTAACTGTATCCCTAGTGGGATACTTGATATGCTGTCACGTTGGGGATCGATCCACTTGGATCCTCTTTGAGGAACTCTGGAGTGCGGACTGGTGGCGGATCCACCTGGACTTCCTCCTTGCAGGACTCTAGAGCACGGACTGGAGGCTGATCCACCTGGACCCCCTTGTCGCAGGACTCTGGAGCGCTGACTAGAGGCGGATTCACCTGGACCCCTCCTCTCAGGACTCTGTAGCACGGACTGGGGGTGGATCCATCTGGACCCCCTCCTCGCAGGACTCTGGAGCGAAGACTGGAGACAGATCCACCTAGACCCCCTTAAAAAGGGTCCAGGTGGACAGGGTCTGAGGCAGCAGCCAGATCCTCGGTGACGGGAATAGAACCCGAGGTGTCCACTTTGACATGGACGGACACGGAAATATTATCTCTGGTGTGGATGGGTTCAGAAGTGTAAACACTGACATGTGTAGGCTCTGTGGCTTGACTACTGGAAACAGACTGACCTCTGGTGGCAGACTTTGGAAAAGCAGGAGAAGACTGATGGTGGTAAAATGTCTCTAAAGCAGCTTTATGTTCCTTCTCCAGCTCATTTAATTTTTCCTCCAATATGGGAGAATAATTATAGATTAGAGCCGTTCTCAACTTTTTTAATAATGGATGCAAAGGATCTTAACTTGTTCTCCAGCTCCTCCTAAGTTGCACCAGAAGAATCGGTGGGAGGAGAGCTACATGATATGGCAACAGTAGATGAATAGGCGGACCCAATAGAAATGGACAACGAGGAGGAAATAACAGCTGAAGCTGCTGAAGCTTGCTTCTGTAGATGTAGATCCTGTTCCGGGGAATCAGAACACTGAGAGGGCAACACCGTGGCTTGATCTGGTTGAGAAGTTGATTTGATGACCGGAACAACCACAGGAGAACAGGAAACAGGACTGATGGCCAGACGTCGGTGTTTTCGACGGCGAGATGTCCGACGTCGCTGAGGTGATGAATGGCTATGGGGAGGCGGCACCATTTGAATCTTCAGCAACACCTCCTCGTATTCCTCCTGTGGTGGTGACTGATAATGGAACAGGTCGGGACGAAGGTCTTGAATCAGCGCAGCGTCAACCTCCATAAAGATCTTGGGTGAGTAATCGACATAGCTGTGAGCGCTGAGCGGAGTACTGGTGTCACAAATTATGGCTCGTCCTGAATATAAACTCTGTGCCGGGGACAGGTCCATGTTTATGGCCAGAACGTACTGTAATGATTACTGCTAGTGAACCCGATATTCAGCTGGACACAGAGATACGTTTAAAAGGTTTATTGTGAAGTTGACTAGTGGCGGGTGAGACAGAAATACAGAACCAGACTAGGCAGATGAATCTTGGCTGAAGGTGCAGGCAGGCAGGGTTGAGCAGGAGACCAGAAGATGCAGACAGTGACAGAGCAGAACAGGCGATGTGAACCGGGGATCCACCAGAATGGGCAGAGCAAGCAGCTGGGACTCACAGGAGACCTTAACAGAAAACTCCAGCTGGCCGAGCACACATGAACTGGTAGAGCAAGGGCACATCAAACTGGCCGATCCGACACGAGAAGAGAAGTGACGTTCTGGCAGGGATGTGCTGGCTGAGGCAGGTAAATGTAGGCTGGTGAACATGTGACCAGAGTTGAATCTAACATCTGGCAGCAGGTGGAGTTGATGTGGGCTAATTGACTGGGGTAGAGCTAACAGGATAGTCGCTGGTGGCTGAGAGGTGACAGGCAGAAGAAAAGGCAAAAGCAAAACAAACAAACAAATATCCAAATCATGACATGTTCGTTGGTGAGGTATGCACCATTAAACTCCCCAAGAATAATAATGAGAGAGCCCAGGTGTTTTTTTCTATGTCTTTATCAGAAAACCAAGTGGATTTTCAGCATCTGCTGTGTAGCATTGTGATGGGATGTAAACAGTGGCCTAAACAATTGAGGCAGTTTTACTGGTGAATGGAAGGGTTTACAACCTAATAGAGAAATCAGGTGGTACCCCGAATTGTTAATTTATATTAAAAATCATTAATAATTACCCAGGACACATATAATAGGCACACCAAAGTATTATGGTAATAAGGTTTTGGTTTACAAATATAGGTGTATGTGATAAAAAGATGATAAAACAAAACTTAAACTTGGACTGAAAGTATTTTCAATAGCTCTTTAAACAACCTAGTGAAACTCATTTAAAATGTCAGTTTAATATGGGGTCACACATGCAGGGATTATAAAAGTGGGAGTTTAAAATAAATCATTAAGTATGAAGGAAAAAAATGGTTGGATCTACCTGTGCCAGTTCTACAGTTCCTACTATTTCAAACTGAGGAAATCATGACATTAATGATGGTTATTTATTTACTCTTTTAGGGAAGCCACATGGTACTCTTCATGTTGCTTTCCTCAAAAAAAAAGATAGCAGTTGCACTACAAGAATTGATCATGATGTAGCCCTCATCGAGCTCTGTATTAACATCACAAACTATCACAGTGTGCGCACACTGTAAATACTCCCTGAGGCATCTTTATGACAAAACATGACCTGAGTGAGATAAAGAAATAAGATTAGGCATTGAAAATTTTAGCATTCACAATCTCAGTGAATGAGGATTCTTCCAGCTGAACCTCAGACAGCCGGAGTGAGTGGGATGAGCAGCTGTTTCTCACCAAATGCGCTGTCATAGCTGTGTTAGATTAGAAAAAACACATAGTTAAAGTGATGTTTATCAGCTAGAGATACAGGCATCTTTTTTTCTGATTCTGTGGGGTCGGGGAAAACGGCATCTTAAATGACCCTCCTCCCCCATCCCATTTGGTTCTTCTAGAAACAAGTTTTTCTGCAGGTAATCCTACCGTTGGCAATGTTGGTGGCTCTATGGAGAGCCTCCAGTTACAGTAATGTGGTGAGAAGAAAGAAAATGTTATTCTGTGTCAACTTAATTAATAAGCTGTGTACAATGTTTATACTGAAACTTTTCGAAGAAAGTTATGTGAATTATTTACTGTAATTACAGGTGACAGAGTTAGTAGGATAATAACATCCGGTTGTCTATGAACTGACCTTTTGGCTCCTCTCTTGTTCAGGGGTCACCACAGCATGTCTTTAAAACGTGTGCTCAGACTTGGAAAAATTTTTATGCCAGATACACTTCCTGATGCAACCAGGTTTCAAACCCGTGTCCTCCGTGTTACAGATGCTGATTTAGCCTGCAACACCACAGAGGGACTTGAATATACTGTATAGTAGTATACTTTCAAATTAACTTAAGTATAAAAAACATGCTTACATACAAACAAAATTACTGAATTCAAACAAATTTGTGGAATGCTTATTTAGAAGTAATTATTTGAAGAGAGACACAGAGAAAGAGATTTTTACCTAATTTCACAAAAACCTATCTGCAAATCAGCAGCTCTAGATTTACAGACTATTTAGTATATATATATATATATATATATATATATATATATATATATATATATATATAAGTGTGTGTGTGTGTGTGTGTGTGTGTGTGTACCATGGATGTGTTTATATCCAGCTTGGTTGCATGTGAAAACACCTCTCGACATTGTCAGAGAATGAAATCCTCCACAAACACGGAGTCGTCAGCCTGCTTGTTGACTCGGTTTATTCTCGCTGACAGGAACTGAACAGTTTGAGGTGGTTCCGTCAGGGAGGTGCTGTTTTTGTTCTGTTCCAACTCTCTGAGGAACATCCCTCCCCAACCGTTGCTGCTGGCATCACCCGGGGTGACAGAGGCACCACTGGGTGACGGTGGGTGGTGGTGGTGGGGCTGTCACTCCAGACACACACACACGCATACACACAAACATTAAGTAGTTGGATGGATGCTTCAGACCCGAGTATAACAGGAGAATCAGCATCTCTGGAGGATCAGACTCACCTGAATGCAGTTTCAAAGGCTTCCCTTGCATTGCTGCTTTTTATACTTTAGTTAGAGACGATTGTTACCGCAGAGTTTCACTCCAACAGTGCTGCGTTAGGCTTATTTTCCTAACATGCAAAATATTCATTTACTCCATTTAATTTGAGTGTAACATAAATGCTTTCTATGCCGCTGAATCACAGCTAAATTAAAGCAAGCTAATTATCTTTAATAAGAAAAAAAACTCAGCTGGATAATTGTACTTTTACGTAGATCAAAATTACAAATCACCTGCTTCTTTAACTTGTTGTCCCCAAACACACACTTCATTTCTCACACACACACACACATACGCGCTTTTTATTCAGTTATTTTTCTGGTGGAGGAGAAAGCCTGTGTGTGCACTTCTTCATACCAGTGGAGGGCAGAATTACATTTCATAAATTACAAGCTCAGAGTGTTGATTAGAATGCAGGAGGGAGGAAGAAGGAGGGATGAAGAAAGGAGGGGTGTAAATGCTTTTGATTTGAGTTTGATGGACCTGCGTTTTGTCCCCTCCTTTACAGCCTCCCAACTACCCCCATCCCTCTAACCATCTTTTGTTTCCAAAGTGGGGTTAAATGTTGGAGGAAACGTACAAGCTCGCCAGAGTTTTCACCTTTATTTATTTCTCTTTTTCTGTGATCCGCAAAGATACGAGGTCTGAAAAAAGCGTGTAACTTACGCTGCTTGAAAAATTAGAGTAAATGAATAAACATAACTTGTTTATTTCTTTGTCTTACTAACTCAATAAAAATGACTTGCATGAGTTATTTCTTAAGTGGCTTTGAATGGTTCATAAAAATAAATGATGTCCTAAAATGTTTAAAGTTATATATATAAAAAAGGCTAATTAAATCACACAATCAATGATATTTTCAAGATTTTATTTTAACATAGAAAACATAATCCAGAAAAAAACATGATTATAACGAACCATCTGTGACACAAATTTTTTTCTGCCAAAAAAACAAAACAAATGCATCTTTTTATTATGTATTTTTGAAAACTGGATAACCTTAAGTTATATTCTATATGATCATCTGCTGCTGCAACTGTCTACACATTTGTAAAACTTAAATAAAAATAAATTGCACAGAAATGTTTTAGTTTTCTGACCGCACACTAATTCTATTGATGTAATTATGAACCGCATACGGTTTGATTTGACTATTTCTTTCTTTCACAAAATCAGTTTTTTATTTATTTATACATTATTTCGTTTTTGTAAATGCAATTTAAAATTTGAAGCCACTCCATCAGAAAAAGAGGTGATGTAATCAGTGTCTCGTTTACCATCCAATGATTCATCAAATGAGAATCTGTAAAAATATTTGAGATATAAGGTCACGGCAAGCGCAGGATCTCCTGTGTGAACGAGTGATTAGTCTAATCCCGCTCGTCACAGCTCGGCTTCCCTGATGTGGATGGAAAGAAAGGTTCATGGAATGATACACAGATATTGCGAGAAGACGCGTTGCAGCTGCATTTACAAACAAATAAATAAAAAATGTACTTACATTTTTATCCTTGTTCTAAAATTCAACCGGTTTCTCTGAATAGTGAAAACATTTTCATTTATTTTATTTTTTTTGTTTATGTTTTAATTGCAACATCAGTTGTGACTAAGAAAAAAAATGTTTTCAAATTTAAATCTCAGAAAGTATGATAAAAATCTGGCAAACTGTTACACGGTAAATCTACAAAGGCTTCAGCTGTCCAGAGATTTCTCTCAAGCACTCGCTCTCATCCTTGAACCAAACAAATTAATGTCCAAAGTAAACAGAGGGGAGCCACAAAATTGAACATTTCCTTTTAAATTGTCTCCTGAAGTCTTTTGGGTATTCAACCTACTTTAGTGACATCAGCACTAACAGCGATGGGGGAGCCTCTCCTCTTTATTCTTATTGGCCAATCTGCAGGAAATAACATAGAAACCCTTGGCTGCATGGCAACAAATAGAATATGCCAATCAAATTAAGAGAGTTGTGTCAGTTCAGATGGAGGGGAGAGTGATCCGCTGCAGGTGGAAAGAGGCCAAACTTCATTTTACAGGTCATCGGGTTCACTTGGAGGCAAGTATGAGATGGTCTGTGAGGACAGAGGGGAATGTGGATGAATATCTGAGGAGTCGGCCTGTAGTGTTTGGGAATGTGAAGAAATATTTATTGTAAATGTAGCCAAACTGTAGGCTTTAACATATTTTTAAACTTGAGGTGGATAACTCATTTTTAAAAGCAATACATTCATTTTGTAATCTTGTATCAAATGGACAAATATTGGACAGCATCCCTGTCAAACATTTCGCCAAATAACACCACTTACAAATTAACACTTTAATTTATTTTGCTCTTACATGCAAATTATGTGCTTTTGTATTTTATGACTCTTTAAAAAACACAGTTGGAAGCTGAAAATATAGTCATAAAACTATAAAAAGGTTGCTATTTTCATGCATTTTTGCAGTTTGTCGTTGGTGCTTTATCTGCAAACTCTTTGAATGCTCCTGAGAATATTCCTCTTGGAGATCAGATAAAAGATTTGGGAACAACTGTCATTGAATCGTTCCTGATCTGAAATGTAACGCAAAACAGAAAAAAATGAATTTATGATAATTTTTCTTAGTCGGGTGGTAGGTAAGCACTACCTGTTTGTCTACACTCAAAAAAATCCTTTTTTGTTGCAGGGAAAAAGTTGATCATTGTTGGTAGTGTGTGGTTGATCTGTTGTCTTGAAAATATTGCATTTTAAGTGAGAAGTGTCTTTAGACAAAATAAACACGCAACTCAAAAAAAGTCTAAAAAATTTCAACAAGAGGATTGTTTGACGGATTTATGATTTTTGTTTTGTTTTGCACACAGCAATGATTTTGGCAAATAATCAATATATATTGATGTTGCTGAGGATGTTACCATAATAATGATAGGGAGCTGTCACCAAAGTTCCTTCAGCAGGTGTTGCCAAAATTAATATGTGTGAGAAAAGGAAACATTGCATTCCACTGCCAACGTATCCATTGACATTTCTTGGACTACAGCTTTTTTAAGCATTGTTCATTAGAATTGTCATAATAAATTAATCTTGGTGCAGAATAAGTCATCTCTCCTGATGATGCAGTGAGACAGCAGTCCTACTGCATCTGCAAGCTCAGAAGGGTAAAGAGAAGTGAGAGTTTGGAGCTGTGTCGGAAATATTTGGGTAACAAGGCTGAGCATTAAGTACAATTATTTCCAACATGTAGCTTCAGGAATTAACGAAACGCGGATCAAAATACTGGCCTAGTGATTATAAGAGGGTGCCTGCATCTTGGGAAGCTACAAGTTACCGGGTTCATATCCCACAGACTCCAACTATGGATCCCTGAGCAAGACCCTTACCCTGAGAATGCTCCCCAGGCGCTGCTGGTTTGCAAAGGATGGGTCAAAGGTCATAGCTTCAACTTTTTTATCTAAACAATTCTTTTTCTTTTTCAAAAATAATACATCCACAGAACGCCTAGAGTGGTGCTGAATTTTTTTTTTAATTTTACAGAAAAATTTTGATAGGTCCAAAATGTATAAATATTTACTTACAATGCCAACGTTGACAAAAGATTCTGCACCAATCAGAATAGTAGGTTGAAGTCATGTGAGACAGAACTCAATTGTTGCAAGATCATAGTAGCTCCATGGTAGTACTGAGAAATTGCTTCTTCTTGCCATTACATTACTCAGATTCAAGCAAACCAAAAAAAAAAGAAGCAAAACGAGGGTGAGTATCGGTCAAGCGTTTAGCGTTGGTGGAAGCAAGCGGGCTCAGAAGCCACGCAGAGGTTGCCGCTTTCCTTCTGGACTGGTAAGTTAAATCTTTGCTAATGCTAACCTGTGGACCTGGCAACCGGCTGGCAAACCGTACAATTGAAGGTTGGAGTGAGAGCAAGTGAGCGCAAATGAGCCTCCTGATTCCCAGGAGAAATTAAACATCTAAGTATCTCCTTTAAACGCAAAAGACAAATCTCACGCCCTCTGCCATTTTTGTTCATCTGTTTAGAAACACAAAACCTATATGACCCTTAAGAGTAATGTGTCAAGTTGTATATGTATACCACACAAAATTAATTTGTTGTATAATTGAATTGACCACAATTTTATTTCTGCTTTTAGGTTTTAGAAAAAGGCTTTACGTCAAGTGAATGTATGCATTTTCTAGAGTGGAGTGCATTTTCTGGGGGATAACATGTAGTTTGTGATCGAATGATAAATACAATGACAAACTGAATATTCCCACTGCTTTTAGTGTCATTCCGTTTGGGAAAATATGTGTAGATGTTCAATGATAACAGTTGAAAAAACTGCTAAAACTGGACTTTTTTTTAATAGTTAGTGCTAGCTATTCTTGAAAAAAGATTGCAAAAGTTCTATGATAGTTTGTTAAAAGTCACATGTTGCAGACTATTTATTTACATTGGATGGCAATGGCTCTAAAATGGGTGCATTCTCATTTAGCTCTCATAAAAGGTGGTTTTATCAATTCCTCACGCTGCTACAAAATTGAACTGGGAGGGTAATAAGACGAAATGGCCTAATGTTACGATGAGCAAAAAATATTTTTGTACTTTGTTGAGTCTGTAGATGGCAATCCCATGAAGAACCGGGAAAGCTCAAAATCTTATCAGTACTTACATAGCAACAAAGTCAGATTTGTGCTGATACACAAACACAGGAATCTGGTGAACATGAAGATGGCTGTTCAACCAATGCAGTGTATGAATTGTTCCTACCATAACACTCAGGTGATGGTAAAATAAGATGGAGAGGTGGAGACTGTGGGCTGCACTTGTACCCCCCGGAAAGTAAGTTCGCTCACCTTATAATAAACATATCTGTGTCGATTAGTTGTTGTTTGTAAGTTGTTGAAATTGCTGTAATTTGTCTGAAGTGGTGGCCTATATTATCACGAGTCTGTTTCTGTCATTCTGTATGCGATTTACTGGCACTGAAGTACATTCCTCACAGAGTCTACCCCATCACCACAGCGTGATTTTGAAATAAAAATTAAATAAAAAAAAAAAATATGAAAAATAATTTAAAGAAATCCCTCTGTTTGTTCATGGTGCTATTTCTTCTTATCCTTTTGGTTCACACAGAAACATACATGCGAGAAGGTGAATGTGGTTAATTTTTCTCATTCTGTAATAACCTGCTGCTACAGGGAAGATTCGGGAATCACACACCCATGATAGCGGGCCACGTCATGCAGGTGGAGGTGACGTGACTCTTTTATGACTTTATTTAACACAATACAGAGTTGCTGTCTTCAGTCACAACGCAGACCGCAAACCGAAAAATATCCATTGACGCCGCTCACCTATACCTTGTCTATACCAGGTTTTGGCTGGGCCTGTGATGAAACCATGACTGTATGCGGCGGGATCACCTTGAGAAATGCTGTTGATGTATAGAGAGTGGGGAGGAGTGAATGAGAGAGCCTCAGAGAAAGGTTTTTGATCATTCCAAGAATTGCCTTCACAATTTCTTTTACACTTAATGAGATTTGTACACATTCAGATGTTACATAGCATGTGGAGGCCAATGTAGGGTGTTTATTATTAAGTCACTCATCAATAATATTTAAACAGTTTCAGAGTTATTCTAATTTATATGGTATTTTATTACCATACTCTATACTGTTTTTAGCAAAATAGAATACAGAAAAACAGTTCATATTTACCCTCACCTGTTCTTTTGTTGAGCAGGAATAAAATATCCTCTTTGTAGCTCTTATGGATAAAGAAAAAAGGATGTGCTCAAAAAAAAAAAACAGTGAGAGGGGCAGATAACAAGACACAAACCAGTTCAACTCCCGAATCAAAACAGAAGAAAATAATTATAACTTCAAAGAACAAAAACAGCCAAAATAATAAGCTTCAATAAAAACATCCCTCACGTTGGTTTTATTGTGCAGACGAGTAATTTAGTCTGAATATTGGCTAATAGCTCTGAACTTTGGAGCGAGAGACGATGTGCTGAAAAGGAGTTTTTTTTTTTCCTTTTTTTTTTGCTGCAGGGCAGAAATTAGCCTCTCTGCAGCAATAAAAAAACACACATTCACTTCCTGTCTCGAAGCTCTTTCATCTCTGCAATCAGAGAGTGGAGTGACGCCTCGGCCGTTTGCTTAGAACCATGAGGACCAGTACGCGAATGCTCCCCGGTGACGAATCGATGGGAAGATCTTTGGATTCTAGAGAGACCTTTTTAACACCTGCCAGCCAGTTTGCGTTGCTCTGTCTGTCAACACTAAATAGATGAAACCATTCAGCCTTTTTCGTATGACAGCATACCTAAAGACAATGCCATCTGTCAAACAGTAATTGAAGAACTGCCTCCTTAAAACAACATGAGAGCTCCTCCTAAATCCTCTGAAGCATTTCTTTATGAAGCTGCAGCCAAACAAACACAGATTTAAATTTTTTTTTATGACATCAGCAAAACTAAGTTAATCACTCGGAATAGAGGATCTTTTTCATTCCTAGAGATCCTGCCGAGGCGTTGATGGTGCTGAGCAGATGATACATGGTTGACGTGGGTGAACGTCGTAAGATGACTAATCTTCAGACTCTCACCGGCGGCTCATTAGAAATGCGTTAAGCTCACCGGTTTGGCTTACTCCTTCAAAAGGCAGGAGTGTGTGTGTGTGTGTGTGTGTGTGTGTGTGTGTGTGTGTGTGTGTGTGTGTGTGTGTGTGTGTGTGTGAGTGTGTGTTGGCATCACTATGAGGCACACACAAAATAAAGGGATTGACAGATGAGTTGTGGAACGCGAATGGAAGTAGACAGGCAGCAAAATGGGAAGGGAGGATCCATAGTCCGGCTGTTTTAATGGGGAACAGAGAAATGATTCCTAAGACTGACGCTTGGAGTTTGTTCCTTAATTTATCTGAGCTGCTCAGACAAGAAGAGAAGACAAACATTTGACAAAAGAAAGCAGGGAGGATGCAGCACAAACCTGCAAGTGTCACTAGTGAACAAAAAGAAATTAAAACATGGCTTTAAGCAGCAAAAAGCTCTGTGAATCTGAAGAATGTAGCTTCACAGGACAAAACAAAAGTTAATGTATTGTTAGTGAGCGACAGCTCCCTCCACGTTTAGAGGCAGCATTACAAACTTCATCTGTCTACATAGAGAACTTTTTGTTTCTGAATCTGTCACCATTGTGGTGGCTGACTAAATGACGACGACAGTAGTAGCTTTCTTTTTCCCTCGAAAATTGGTAATACATTTCTCCATCATTGTGCATGAACTTTGGTCCGCGCTTTGTTGCTGCATTGGTTTAATTCAGCCACATTGGAGGTTTTCCAAGCATGAATGGTCTGTTTAAGATCATGCCACAGCATTTCAATAGTACATGCTTTGACTTGCCAACTCCAAAACTTTTCTTTTCCATTAATTCAGATGTGGACTTGGTGATGTGCTTTGGATCACTGTCCTGCTACATAATGGCCAAACATTCTTTTTCAGGACTTTCTGGTAGACGTCAGATAACATCTCTTACTTATCACTAAATCATAAACTCTAACCTTTACCTGATGCAAGTGAGGCCACCAGTGCTTCAGATGTCGTTCTTGGTTATTTTGTTATTTTCTGGATGAGTCGTTTGGAATAATTTTGGTACGCAGGACACTCTTGTGAAGGTTCACCACTCCCTTATTGGTCATGTAAACCTGATTAAAAATCACATCTGGGGTTCCTTAAGGCTCTAATCTCAGCCCACTTTTTTTTGCAATATCCCAATCTGATCCCAGGTATCAACCTTAGCTCCTGATAATGATATTCTTTTCTCCAGTTCCTTTTGTTACGTAAAATGCACAGCCATGTTTTTCCACTGTCAGTTTTTAACAACCACAGCTTGTTTTAATTTTCAAGGATTGTATTAAATGGTATTTACGTATATGGACAATATTTTGTTGATGGACTCCGTGTTTTGCACTTTGAATCAAATCTTTTTTTACCCGTTATAGTGACATTTACAGTGAGACAGTATTCTCCAGCTTACCACAGAAAGATGTGTAGGTGAATAAAATGCTACTCATTACATTTTACAATATTTAAAATGCAGAGCTATATTTCTGAGGCAGACCAACATTTTCGACTATTTCAATACACTGGACACATTGAAGTACCTTAGAAGCCGAATCTGACTAATTAAAACAGTGTAATTATGCTAGCATTAGCATTAAAGCAAACTGCTAAACACAAAATAGCAGGATATCAGCAGGACATATGTTTAAGTCAAGTAAAACACATGTGTAGGGATAGATCAGCGTTTCAGGTGACACATTGTGAAAACATTAAAATTTACAAGTAAAGAAAAGGTCATTTAAAAAGAGAAAACACAGACTGTAGCATCTACAACATTGTTGTAGTAATACTGATGAAATGTTTTTATTTTACTGTACTTTAAAATTGGTTTTAAAGCATAGACATGGGATGATTGCTATGCATATAATCGAGTGTTGTATTGAAACTCTGTATCAGCCAATGTCTAGGCTATTCTTAAATGATTTGGCTTTGTAGGGGACAAAAAAAAAATGTATTCAATATTTATTGTCTAGCATGCTAATATTGTATAATACCTCAAAAAAACTGTTTGAGAATAAGCTTCTGTAGTGATTTTTAATGGCTTTTTTTTTTTAATCAAAGCTCACAGATATTTCATTAAGACCTAAAGTAGTTGTTGCCTTGGGAGAAAAGAGTAAACTAACTTCCTGAGCTCACGTAATCATGCCAGTATGTTGCGGTCCTTAAGTCTCTTCTTCTTTAAAATATGAAATACTGGCAACACATGTGACAGTAATAATGCAATATGGGGATAAGATCAGTGGTTTCAGTTGGACTTTCAGCGAAGTAAAAGTTAAATCGACCGCAGTCGCACACAGACGTTCTTCAGCTTTCCAGCTCCGAGGAACCAAGGAGTGCCGCACTCCTCCCGATCAGACGGCACTTGCTGCGGCCTTGAAGGAGCTGAGAGCTGTCAGCTTCAAACAAACGCAGAGACAAGAGCAGAGTGACAAGAAGCAGGGCGGCGCGTGTGAACCCGGATTCTGCCGACCTTTCATCGATGGTAGCGAATTCAGCGGGGACGCCGCCTTTCAGAAGTGACACCTTGTGCTATGATAGCAGGGCTGCGGTGCTTTTGAACGCCTCTAATCTGATGGCAGAGAGGAGGAGGAGGAGGAGAGGAAGCTCTTGCCAGGCGACAGAGACGTGGGAGGCACAGCCGTGCCCCCAATTGTGGCAAAACTTCCTCCTTTGTTTACGGGGAGTAATTGGGACACTCGAAACCCGCTTCCCATTTTCTCCCTCTATCGTTCTCCGTGGCAGCTTTGACACCTTGCCTCGCTGCCTCGCAGCTTCCTGTTTCCTGCGCTTTGCCCGCCTCTCACTGTGGCCAGGCAGCAGAGGAGGAGGCGTGGCCACCGGGGGAGAGGAAGAAGATCCAGACAGGAAGGAAGACGGTGCGCTTCTTCCTCCCCCACACCTTTATCCTCACCTTGATGAGGAGAGAAGAGAAAGTGGAGACGCATTTCTAACCTCTCCTCGTCACCTCTTTATTCACACGGCAGATGTGAAACATTAGTGAGTGATTGACCAAATTAGTCGCTTTTAATAACTGAGCACAAAGTTAACCTAAAGGAAAGAAAGCACCAGAACTTTCCCCGCTTTAATTGTAAAGAGAAGAACTGATTCCCATTAGCACAAATTAATTATCCGATTAAAACAGGTTCAGTGTGCTAAATTAAAACAAAAGTGGCAGCAGATGTTGGCGATATATTCACCATAACCCTTTTCTTCACTGTGTGTGTGTGTGTGTGTGTGTGTGTGTGTGTGTGTGTGTGTGTGTGTGTGTGTCACGAAGGAGTGGGGTTTAAACTTTTTTTTTTATTTAAGATGAACTGCAAAGAGAGCTTCGACACCCAAATAATTGGTGACTTCTGTGGTGACGCTTGGCCTTTGTTGATCTTCAATAGAAACACATACACACACACACACACACGCACGCACAAACACTGATAATCCCAGCAGCCTTAAATAATTTATCAAGTGTGGATTTCCTTAAAATAAATGACTTGTCTCCGCGCACACGCAGCGTATGGAAATAATGTAAGGAACAAAAGAAAAAAAAGACAAAAACAAATCAGTAGAATAATTTTCATATCATCAAAACAAACTTTTTTAATTTTATTCTTTCCTTTGTGTGGAATTGAAGACTAATTAAAGAAGTCACTAAATCACATCAGAATGTGTAAAAAAAAATGTGACAACTGAAAATGCAGAAAGCAAAAAAAAAAAAAAACAACCCCTCAGGCAGTTACACACACACGCGTTTTGCCGCCTTCTTCTTCTCCAGTTACGTCTGCTGCTGATTGATTTAATTAATTCTACATACATGTGCATAATTAATGCCACATATTAACAGCTCTAAATATATCCCAGCGCATCCTTGGAGCACATTTATATTCTAGAAATCTTTAAGTTAATCACATAATGCCAGAGAATTAAAAGAAATGCCACTATGTATCTGGAAAACACTTAATAATTCATAGCAGCACTTGTGAGAAAATCCAATATTTACATTGCATGTGAGCAGGCTGTTGTTTTTGTTAAGAATTTACATATTGCAACATTTATGTGCACGCTTGTTTGACCCAAAGGCGGAGAGTTTCTTCGTCCACTATGACATGAGCCGCTGCCCGACCTGAGATCAACCCCTGATGTTTTGTTTTCCTTCCTCTGCTTCCCTAATGGCTCTCCCCCTAAATCCTGCAGGGATGCAAGGTTAACACTTAATGCAAGGAGAAACAAACTCATCAAACATTGCAGATCTTTGTCTCATTCATCAGGGCGCAAAATCAGGAGAGCTGTCTGTCACTGTTTTTTCTTTCTTCTTTTTTTCTAAAATAAAAACACACTTCACCACCCCTCCCTCTGCCTCCCCGAATCAGAGGGAATTGAGCTGGGTGCATTTTACGGCGAGGATGAAGCACCGTGGTTAAGGTTTTGCTGATTTTCATGTAATGACTGGCAGCCGTAACACCTGGCACTGTGAAATCTAGAAATTAGCACACTCCGGGGAAACAAATTGCTTTGTTGGTGCAGAACGATGTAAAAGAGGAAAGAACATAGGTTTGACATCGACTGTGGATGCCGTTGCTGCAGGCTCTTTGTTTTTTGAACTTTTCTGAGGACTGTAGCTGATATCTATTGGATATCTATGCATTTGTGCGTTTGTGTGTAAAAATGACCAACAGACTGCAGATCTCTCTTTAGTCCTCTGATTGTTAAATCCTTCAGGATTCAAATTTATTTTATTTGGCTGTTTAATCTAGTCAGTTTTTGCTTTAAAATAATGAAAACAAAATGTAATGGTCAACCAGTGCACTTTATATGTATTTGATATTTAGCAATAAGAACTTAAACAACAGGAACTGAAAATATTTAGCGTTTCTGAATGCTGTTGTAGGCATCTAAAGCTAACAATATATCTTACAAAACAACAATTTGCTTTCAACATAGTCGGGTGAATGTCCTTCCTATATACTATGAATTGTACAAAAATAAACTCCTGTTACAAAATGCTAAGTCATTTGCAATTTCATCTAAACTATAATAAAAATCATGACATTCATTTCAGGGGTGTAAAGATGAAAAGTAGAGGCTTTAATTGCATCACACTTCTGAAATATTATTACCTAAACCCAACATAAATGACTAAACTGTTAAACATGACATAAACACAAATTAATCTGAAAAACTGAAGGCTACAGTTTGAAGCAGTGGCTCTGGACATTGTAACTTAAATTAATGATGGGTTAAATAAGTATTTCATGCTCCAGGTTCCTGATAGTTTTACATGTTCTTAAACAAAAATATTTTTTTTTAATATATTATTATTTTTTTATATGCAAAATTAAATAATTACCAAAGTATATGTTTTAACCTGAATGCTTCTGTTTATTGCACCCACTCCTTAAATGTATTTGTGGCATGTTTAAATTTCTATTTCAAATTTCTTAACTTGAAGTAAGTAGTGAAATAAAACACAAATTTGACCCAAATATGATTTTATTAAAAGGGTGCAAAAAGGGGGATTTCAATATAACATTATTAAATACATTTTAATGTTGCCCACTAAATGCAATTAACAAATTTATTTCGTTCATACGTTTTAATAAAAAAAAAAATTACAATCCACATTATCCTTATTTGATTGCAGCATGATCTCAACTCTAAAATCAGAACTCCGAGCTTCTCCCTAACTCACGCCGTTAAAATTACAAAACCCCACTTCGAAACCTCTGCTGGATCCATGTTTTTGTAGTTGCTGAAGTAAATGGACTCTTTCCTTAATGATGTTCCCAAATCTTACAGGAGTCCTCTTCCTTCTGAGTCGAGCAGAGATGAAGGACGGAGATCTCTCCGTCTTTCTCTCCTGTCAGTCAGCCTCCTCCTCCTGCTCTGCGGCGGCGGCTCTGCGCGGGGCCGAGCAGCTTGGCAGAGATGCATGGCGATGATGAGAACTCGTCGCAGCCTAGCAGGGTTTCTTCCTCATCAAGCTCAGAACAAAGGGGGGTGCCGGGTCGCTCGGCTGCTCTAAATACAGCCTGTAACGTTGCCCAGCCAACTGCCGAAAATACAAGTGAGGAAGCTGGAGGTGGCAGATCTGCACGGTGAAGACAGGATGTTGCTCTTTGCTCAAATACTCCTAAATAAAATCAGGTGCAACCAACTTACTTTAGAAGTTACCCCAGTATATGCATCAACCTCTGTGTGATAAAGCTCACTATGCAGGAAACCCAGTTGTTCTGTGAAGGAAAACATTAGTGAAAACGCAGTTTCATGAAGACCAACGAGCACAGCAGGAAGGTCAGGGATAAAGTTGTTGAGAAGCAAGGGTTAGGTTATTAAAAAATATTGCAAGCTCAAAAATGTTAGTAACATTGACTGGCCTGTAATAATGTGGAGTAATTAGAGAAACAGCTTAGAGCTCCAAAATAACTGTAAGAAACACCCTGTCTACTTTTAAGACTAGGCTTAAAACTTTCCTTTTTGACAAAGCTTCTAGTGTGAGTGACTTAGGTCACCCTGAGCTACCTCTGTAGTAATGCTGCTATAGGCTTAGGCTTCTGGAGGACATCAGGGTCTATTTATCTCACTCTGATGAGTTCTCCTACTGTTCTCCAATTTGCATTGTTTGTTAATTAATTTTTTTACCTTTTTGTTCTCTGTCATTTTTATTTCTTCATAGTAGGTACACCTGGTCTGGCGTTCTGCTAGTTGTGATGTCATCCAGGGAAGACAGATCATGCGCTATTTCCATATAATGCAGAAAACATTCCTGTCCCTGTGGCTCTACGCTCTTTCAGGAGGAGTGAATGCTGCTTGGAGAGACTTGATGCAATCTGCTGGATTTCCTTATATAGGTGCCTTGAGATGACATGCATCTTAAACTGGCATTACATAAATAAAATTCAATTGAATTCAATCGAATTGATATACAGAAATACACACTTCAGGTGGGGGAATGCATTGGCAGGACAACTATTGGTGGGGTACCCTACAAATCAAGTCTTTAGGCAAGAGTGACAAGGTTTAGAGATTCCCATAATCCATGCAGGGGGTATAGCAAACACGTGGAAGACATCACAGGTGAGATGACAATTGAACATTTTGGCTTACTTGCAAAATGCTATGTGCTGGCATCCTGAACACACCGTCCCAATAATGATGCATGGTGGTGACAGTATCATGCTGAGGGAATGCTTTTCTTTATCAGAAACAAGTGAAGCTGGCGAGTGTCAAGGCAGTCTTGAAAGAAAACTTGTTAGAAGCTCCAAAAGACTTTAAGGCCCATTCATACCCTACGTTTGGCCTACACGTCCGTATTTATGTCCGTACGTTCTATTCGTTGACTCCTTCATACATCCGTCCGTTAAGGTGAGCAATAACCAATATTTCCTGTAGGTGGCAGTGCTGGGTGCTCCCTAATTACAACATCCCTGTCATGCCCAGAACCTCCCCGATTTCCTGAACGCTATTCATAACATATCATATAAATGTGGGTAGTTGCGGACAATCTCCGAAAGTCGTTCCTCAAAACCTACCATTGCTTAAAGCCCAGAATTCTAACCTTCTTCGTGATTTTGTTGACATTTTGTACTACAAACTCAATAGTGCCCCCACCTCTTCCGGTAGTATTGCTTCGTATTGATCCGTTTCGTCCGCAATTGTAAGCTCCCAATTTTCTTGTCAAAATACGGACGAAATAGACGGTTAGAACGTATGAAACACTCCACACGTATCCGTCTTTTAAGTGAGGTATGAATGGGCCTTTAGACTGTGGAAGAGTTTCACCTTTCATTCAGACAATGCGCCATACACACAGAGCTACGTTGGTGTAATAGCCCAGTTAAAGTCCAGACAGATATCCAATTGAAAATTCATAGCAATATTCAAAGGATATTACCAGATTAGATAGATACACTACCTAATCTGATTAAGTCTCAACTATGAGAATGGGCAGAACGCTCAGTTTTTAAATTTGCAAAGCTGGGTGAGACAAAGGACTTGCAGCTGTAATTGCAGGCAAACATGGTTTGACAAAGTATTGACACTCACTGTACAGATTTTTGGAAAAGAACATTTGAAAACTTTGTGACATTTTTCTTTCACTTAACTATTATGCACTACTTTGTTCTGGTCTGCCAATAAAAAAAAAATCACAATAAAATACACCTATGTGGTTGTTCGATAAGAAATGTGAAAATGCTCAAGGGTGTGAAAATCTTTGACGCTGTAGCTCATGAGGGAAAGTAATGCTTTCTTACTTTCAAAAATGTTGGGTTTCCCTTGTTGTAATTGATTATTTGTAACTTCTGTTTTTTTGGGGGTTTCATTAGTTCTTTTTCTGATTTATGAATTATCAGTTTTGAAAGGGTCCCTTTCATTGGTGTTTGTTTCAATCATTGTTTTCCCTAATTTGTTTCAATTAAATCTCCTTTCTCCCCAACCCTTCACCTCATCCTTGCTTGTTAACAAACACACCCATCCTTTGTCTGCAGCTAGCTCAGTAGATTTTTTTTTTTTTAGTTCAATGCAAGATTCTTGTTTGTAGACATTTTGTTTGCTCAGTTTTTTTCAGCTCGGTCTAGGTTTGTAATTTTTTTTAGCAATTCTTGTTGACAACAGCCAGCTTCCAGATATGAGACCTTAGACAACTCTTGTATACAAAAGTTTAGATTTTAATAAGGTTTACATTCTGGCCCTCCTTCTTGCATGGCTTTGTGTAAATTGGAATTGTTCAAAGGACTTTTCAATGCAGGGATTTCATTATATTTAAATATGCTGTTGTACCTGGGCTAAATTAGCCTACAATGTTTTTTGCAAAGTTTTGAACTATTCTCGACTTAGATATTTAAGCAATGATATTGATGTGAATGGATCATGTGTTCTACTTTCTATTCACCTGTGCAGTACTTTGGTTCACTTATGGAATGTTAAAGCACTTTATAAACAAAGGATTGATTGATTAATTGATTGTGAACCAACTTGCTTAGATGAATCAATGATAAGATGAAACTAATGAGCTGCATGTTCTATGTGCTTTTGTAACGTTAGGAATCAAATATGTTTAGCTGATGACAAAGATATAGGACTTTGGACCAGAGCCCCTCTTCCAAAAAGGGTCTCCTTGCAGGCACTTAGAACATGACATCATCAAAAAGCATCTGCATGCTGATTACAACAGCATGGACATTCAAGCACAGTGTTTACGGAACCAAAACATGCAACTAGTTTTATATCCATCTATCCCAAAGGCATGTTCTGAGGAAAGCTTCAAAGAGAGCCACTAAGGTTTTTTGTTTTTTTTCAGATGAACTTTCAATTAAGCAGTTCTGTCATCCCACAGTAGAAGCTCATTTCAGCCATTTATAAACAGGATTATATTCTTCAGTCATGACCGCATTTAAGGGCTGTGACAGATTTTGAACAAGTAATTCCAATTTCACCTCTCATTTAAGTCATCCCACAGACAGAGCCCTGATCAATCTATCCATCTCCCACTCCACCCTGTCATCAGTCACCCATATAAGTTGAACTCCTCCACTTGAAGCAGATTCTCTCTGACCTGGAGGAATCATTCCCCAATTTTCTGATTAAAGACCATGACCCAGATTTAGAAGAGCACACTCTCATTTTGTCTGTGTAACAGTGAGCTATGAACAATTTAAGTGAGAATTATTACCAACAGAAACAATGTTGCATCTCCATCTTAAAAAAAAATAAAGAGCCTAACGAGCTACTCAACCAAAGTAAATTATCAGGACTATTCCCCCAATGAAAAAAATGATTCCAGGAATATTGTGAGAACTACATTTTTCTCGCACCGTTGTTCTTAAACGCTTAAATTATCATGGATAAACTCTAAGCTGTAGTGAAGTTAACCCATCATGAAGAAACTTGTTAAATAAAACTTGTTGTTGTTGTCTCTGGGACACAAACACATCAGCCAAAAGGCGGTAAAAGAGCAACATGCTCTGGCCCATCACTGCAAACTGTCTGTCCTGCTGCTAATCTGGGAGGACGTTCCTAAACGGTCCGGTCAAACTGTGGACATCCCAGCTGTCAGAAAGCATTCAGCCAGCTCAGACTCTCCTCCGTCTGCCCTCAAGCTGCTCCGCCTGCTTCCAGGCCTAAAGCACCTCTGCCTGGGACACACTTCACCTCTCTTCCTGCTCTGTAGACGTCAGTGTGTCACCTCTGTTTACATCCGTCCAACCAGCAGAGATGAGGACGCCGTGCACTAAACGGACATGTCTGCTAATCTGAGTGCAGCTGTGAGTCCGGGGAGAGATGAAGCACCGGTGCTCACGTCACATTGGCTGTGTTGATCATATCCATTATGGCCTGCGTGCTGCAGGGCTTTTTACTGTCTCCATCACATTGATTTTCGTGAAATGTAGATAAACAGGTCACTTTTGTTTCTTTTTTCCGTTATTAGTCCACTAAGACAAGGTTTCAGAATATAACGAGATTAAAACTGTGCAGCTGGAGACGAGGCCAGGCAGCCACCGCCACAAATACTTAACATACAAGAAAACATAATCACTTTTTACTTTTTTTCCCCTTTTTGTCGGCTGAAACCTTACAGTTTTTGTTGAATTTTAAAGGCTCTGTGACTTTTGATTTAACTACTTTCTTATGTTTACCTGTCTTTGCTTCTGTGTGTCTCATTTCCTCTTCTTATTTTTGAGCTGCTAGTCTTTCAGATTTTTAATTTCCAATTTTTGCTTAGGCAATAATTGCATCTGTTTGCTTTCTTCCTGACAATGTTTTTTTTTCCATGTTTAACAACTGCACTGATATCCTGAGTCTACTTTTCACCTCTAACTATATTCTCTTGGATTGATCTATTTACTTTTTATGTATTTTATTGGGTATTGCATTAACTTTTACCACAACTTTGTTCTGTTTGTCATATATAGGATGGTTACTGAGTTCTTATTGCTTATAGTGGTTTTACATGTTATTAAATAATGCTGACCAGCGTTCCCATTTTGGGGTGGTTTTACATAGATGATGCCATAGTCCAGGTTTGTCCAAGTCGAGTCCTTGATAGTTGTTATCCGCTTTGCAGAGGACTGATAATGACCCATTCATTTGATTCAGGTGTTAGGGAAGGATGGATCTAAAAATTGCAGGATAGGGAATCTCTAGGACTGGACTTTAGGATCCTCTTCCACAGTCAGACCATCCAATACTCTTGAATTACAATCACAATAACAAAACAGTGATGGGCTGAGAGTGTATAGATCATGGGTGTCCAACTCTACTCACTGAGAGCTACTATTCTAGATGCATCCCTTTCCCAACACACCTGGATCAAATGCAGATGAGGTAATTTCACTGTTTGATTCAGGTGTATCAAATAAATAAACCAAGGAACGCAGCAAAAAAACAAAAAAAAAAAATCTTGGCTCTCTCATGGACAGAACCTGGGCAACCCTAATATAGAATTTTGCAGGTTATTGTTAATGTATGTGACGTGGGGGAGAGATCTCGGCTTAATGCTGCACACAGCACACAGGTAAAACAGTCTAAAACCATTCATTCAATGTGCTAAAAAATTTTGCTGTGTTTTTATTAAAAATTACTGATATTTCCAGTCCTTAGTCAACTAGCATATCACGACAATGTGGAAGCAAACAGGGACATCTGCAACTCAGGCTGGATAAATTATAGAGTGGCGGACAATACAAGTAGAGGTGACGTGATAACGACTTGTCTTTTTTCTTCTCTCTGTAACCCGCATGTGTATCACTCTAACATATAACAGAGATTGCGCCGTACAGTGTAGCGGTCTGATCTTAATACAATAAGACACCTTCACAATGATTTAAAGCAGAGAAAGGATCAGACTTCTTCGTACAACATCAGTGTCTGACTTCCTAAACATAATTTTGGAAAAAAAAGTGAAAAATTTGTATATATATGCACCCCAAGAAATTCCAAGAAGATTTGATGATTGTGAGCTGCAAACAGTGGATTGACTTCATGTTATATGCAGATTAAGCATTGTAAGTCAAATTCAGTTTAAAGGCAGAATAGAAAATACCTTTGACAATGTAGTGTTATGATCGGAGACTAAGGACCCAGAATTCAGCCAAGACAGTTTAAAGACAAATTATTAAAACGTAAACTGCAGCAGGTCGCGGGACTATCGTCAGCGTCTATGGCCGAAACCTCTGGAGAAAGAGACAGCAGGTTGGTGATCTTGCCGATACTTCGGGACCAATGTGATAGAGGGGAAATTATCAATAAACTCTTTGTAGTCTGGGGATCGGTGGAAACAAATGACTGCCGGTTCTTGCCGGTTGGTGGGCACGGCAGCGATTCCCGTTCCGGTCAGGGAAACCCTTTGGTTTGACATGTAGTTTACATGAAGCAGATGTTTAGACAATTTTAGGTGGAAATAATTGTTAACACTGTAAAACATAGAACTCAGAAAAATATAAACAGTATTTTTTTTAAATCAGGTACTATCGATACAGTGTTTCAAATTATAATGAGTATTCTGTTCAGCATTGATTGAACAGCAGTGATTAAATTGTATTTCTGTAATTGAGCAGTACTATTACAAAGTATAGTTTGCATACTGACAAGTTTTAAGTGAACATTCTGGTTATTGGTATTGATAGATCCTAATTGTAAAATTATTCTTGTTTCTTGGACTTTCTAAATGTTTCTTTACTTGTTAACATAAAAGGTACTTTTGTTCCACAGATGGCAATTAAAGCTATTTTTCTCCACGTACCACTTGTGATTGTTCAAAGAGCTCTTATCGCAAAGGAAGACTTCTCCTTCTGATAGGCTTGTGGTAGATTAAAAATATATATATGTGAAGAAAAAATAGAGGACAGTGAAGTTGGCCCATGAAACAAGTCGGGAAGAGAGTGTAAGTCATATTTATATCTGTTTGCTGGAGCTGTTTCAAGGTGCTGGCACACTGTAGGATCTGGTGGGTGGAATCAGATCAAGGATGCCCTCAGTGTCATCTGCGCAAACCCAGAACTTCTCTATACTTAACAGGAAATGCTAATGTGTGTCTAAAATAATCCATATAGTTGGTAGGGGACGAGGTGCAGAAATAAATGGTGATTTTGTGGGTAAAATTTCATGTTTTTTTTTTCAAATGCTTCTATGTAATTGAAGTGTCAATTATATAGCCTTCTTAAGTGGTAACACGAGACTGACTCTACATCCTTTAGTCGTTAGAAGTGTCAATAAGGTTTTTAACCTGTTGCTTGACACAACGTTCATAAGTGCCAATGTATTTTAACATATGTCTCACTGAACTTCTTCAGCCCCCCAACAAAACTTTGAAGACCTCATTAACAGCTTCCCCAATCAAAGGTTCATGGAACAGGAAGTAGTATTAGCTTCATCCCTAATGTGTAATGTGTAAATTAATAGTGAGGAGATCACATTACTGACAGCATATTCAAAGAGGAAAATGTAAAAGGGTCTGTCTTAAGCATTTTACTGATGTTATCTGCTATTAGTTATGACAAATGTATCTGGGTGAGATAATTCAAACCAATGTCCTGGTCAATGGGTCCCTAACTGTGGGTTTGGAGCCCCTTTCGGGTTATGAAATGGCATGTGAAACTTTAGAACTCAAATGAAATTGAAAGACTAGGGCTCTTTTTTGCCGAACTTGTTGTAACAGTCTGAAACATTCAACATAGATTGATGGAAGTATTTTTCTTTTTTTTCTTTGACACACCAACAACAGGCCCGTGTACTGTTATGTACACTACATTGCATTGTCTGTAGGTTCGGATTCTTGGGGATGGTCTGCGGGAAAGAATTTCTCTTTGGGGACGTTAAAGTCTAAATCTTATTCAAATGGAAAGCACTTGGTAGAACAACAAACCTGCCGACAGAGGACCACCAAAATTGTAAGACTTCAAGACGGGCGTTAATCAGCGGGGCAGCATGGAGACAATAGGTAACTCTTAAGAAATGCAAAGCTCCACAGCAGACACAGGAGTGCCTTTCCATAGTACCACAATAAGCCAGACACATCATAGAGCTGGGCTCTAAGGAAGAGTGGCCAGAAAAAAAGCCATAACTCAGTGTTGAAAATAAGAAGGCACATTTTGAGCTTACCAAAAGGCACATGGGTGACTCATCAAATGTATGCAGGAAGGCTCTCTTGTCAGATAAGTCTAAAATCTATATTTTAGACCTCCTCGGGTAGAGGACGCCATCATCTACCTGCTGCAGCGGGCGCTCACCCACCTGGAGACCACCGGGAGCGCTGTGAGAGTCATGTTCTTTGACTTTTCCAGCGCCTTTAACACCATCAGACCGGTGCTGCTGAGGGGAAAGCTGGAGGACGCTGGGGTGGACAAACATCTAGCTGACTGGACCATCGACTACCTCACTGACCGCCCTCAGTACGTGCGGATGCACGGTTGTCAGTCAGAGGTGGCACTCTGCAGCACCGGGGGGCCCCAGGGCACCGTTCTGTCTCCGTTTCTTTTCACCCTCTACAGCTCGGACTCACTTACAACACGGACAGCTGCCACCTTCAGAAGTTCTCTGATGACTCGGCCATTGTGGGCTGTGTGTCTGAGGGGAACTAGCTGGAGTACCGGTTGGTCATCATGGACTTTGTGGACTGGTGTGAGAAGAACTATTTGTGTCTGAACACCAGCAAAACCAAGGAGATGGTGATTGACTTCAGGAGAAGACCCTTACCTCACTTACCTGTGAACATCCAGGGGAAGGACATAGAAACTGTGGAGAGTTTCAAATACCTGGGTGTTCACGTCAACAATAAACTGGACTTGACTCATAACACCGACGCTCTGTATAAGAAGGGCCAGAGCCGCCTCCACCTCCTGAGGAGGCTGAGGTCCTTTGGTGTGAGCAGTCCCCTGCTTAAGACCTTTTATGACTCTGTGGTGGCCTCAGCCCTCCTCTACGCTGTCGTCTGCTGGGCTCCTGGCAGTGCAGAGCGGGACAGAAAGAGGCTAAATAAGCTGGTGAGGAAGGCCACTTCTGTCCTGGGCTGCACCCTGGACTCTGTGGAGGAAGTGGCTGAGAGGAGGGTGTGTCCAAGCTCACATCCATCATGGAAGACCACCGTCCACCCCATGCATCAGACTGTAGAGGAGCTGAGCAGCTCCTTTAGTAACAGACTTAGACATCCTGTCTGTAAAAAGGAGCGTTACCGCAGGTCATTCATTCCTGCTGCTACCAGGACTATACAATGCTGCAAAATAACTGTAACCACAACTGCAATAACTAATGTGCAATGACTGATGTGCAATAATCTATTTAATACACTGGGCTACAACCCGTGCAATAATCCTGAAGTAGTGACTTTCTGCCTGCTATCACCACCTGAACATATGTCAGTACACATGTATGTATGTATTTACAAATGATATGCATGTATGTATATCACATATATACGTGTAGTATGTATGTATGTAGACGTATAGGGAGAGTATATATATATAAGTATGTATATATGTTTATATACTATAGATCACCATGGAATGTAAATAAGACATCATCATATGCCATTCCTATTTCTATTTGTATTCTTTTGATCCATTGTATATATGAAGATTCACTGTATATAACTGAATGCACCTTTCCTACTCTGCACCTTCTTGTATGAGCCGATGTGGCAAGTGAATTTCTCCATTGTGAGATTAATAAAGCCTATCTTATCTTATCTTATCTTATCTTCAACCACCAAGGAAAAAGTTATGTCTGGTGAAAACCCAACACATCCTATAACCCCAAGAACACTATCCTGTATGCATGCATCATGCTGTTGGGTTGTTCTTTAGGGCCAGGGACTGGGAAACTGATCCAAGTGGTAGGCAAGATGGATATTGCTAAATAATGGGTTATTCTTGTAGGGCTTCAGCCAGGAGGAATATAAATATAATACTGTACTGTGATAGCTATAGGAAAAAATACAACTTAGTAAGAACTGCCTTCACAGCAATATGTCTCCTGAGATTATTTAAAACCTTCCTCCAATGCCATATCAACCTCTTTTGCCTGTGGACTCTCCGTGAAGACTTCAGATCGAACAGATGCTTCTCCGACTGGAATCAAAGGTAAGTCCAGTCCGTTTTCTGTGAAATCAGTCATTGGATTTTCCAGAATCATAAAATGTGTCTGTTTGTGACCTTTCATTCAGCTGCTTGCAGAAGAAAGCTGACCCAAAAGCTGAACTATGCCTCTGCAGACCATGCAGAGGTCCCCAAAATTACCCAGCAAGAACTGCTGATCTGAAACGCTGCAGCCTCCATAAGTCTAAGAACAATGCCGAGCACAGCGTTGAGTGTTGCCACCCCACGAAATCCGTGAAGTGCCCTGGATTGGGCACAAAGGAGAGTGAGAACAGCCACTTTCTTGACGCTGGCCCGAACAGCTAGCTGCCCCAGCAGCCCGTTCATCACAATCGGATGCCCCAGTAACCAGGATGGAAAACAAAGGTGGAGGTTATGCAAAGAGGAACAGGAAAAGTTAGTCTGAGTTGAAGAAATTTAACATTGTTTACTTCTAATGTGTTTTCACTATGTTTTAAAATTTGACTCATGTTACGACAAGAACCTAACTGTCTAAGCCACCCACCAGTGATCTTTGAAATAAAGCTTTGCTAATGTGTTTTGGGTTGTGGCAAATTAACCCGAAACTGCTACACCCTTCGAGTGATACGAGTACTAGTGGACCCCTGGTCCACTAGTACTCGTATTTCAATCTGAAAAACTCACACAGAAAGAAAAGGCAATTAGAAGAATTTTATTGATACAATATTTTAAGAGTTTGGCGCTCAGACCTCGGCAGGAAAAATTCACGCTGAATTATACTTGAATATGCATTAGCAGGCGTATGAGAATAGGGATATTTCCCCCCGGGTCTGAAACTGGTGGTGGAGTGGAGATAAGCAAAGTTTGTTCAGTCCATATGATGATCTGTTTGAGCTTGATGTCCAACTTGATAAACACAGGTTTGCATGAACTGTCCATGATGAGCAAGCATGAAGCGACTGTGGAGAGGAAAAACTCCCCTTTAGGAAGAAACCTCTGGCAGAACCAGGCTCAGCATGGCGGTCTTCTGCCGGACCGATTGAGATGTGACAGGAAATTCTGTAAGAGTCCAGGAGGAATTACACTCTGATAGGGACGAGGTTGAAGGAGGACCATAGGAAAGCCAGGCGAAGCTTGCTACGATGGTGGAGAAGGGGATGGAGGTGGGTTGAAACCGGTCGACAGAGTCCAAACCGGACACGCGCAGCCACTGCTTGCTCGCTGAGGAGAAGGCCGAGACGAGGATGTGGAGTTCTTTTTAAGATGAACCCAGGATGCTGATTGGCTTTGAGGAGGAGCAGTTCAAAGCTGATTGCCTTGCGTCGGAGGCGGATGAATCCCTGATTGATGGAGGTAGGCAATAGAGTTTCTTCAGTCTGAATTTTCGCTTAAGCTCCATCACTCTTTCAACTATTGTCTTAATATCAAAGCTAGTTGGGCTGCTGTTCACCAGACAATACCTAACAGACCTGGATGTTATTTAATAAACATTAAATAACTCAAAAGCATGTGCCTGCACAACATTATTGATAAAAACCCGCCAGTCTGCCTGTAATGTGAGACTGGGACAGATGATAGAGGGGTTTGAGTATCAATAATTCCACCTGCCACCCTCCACCTGCCAGCTTCCTGACCGACCACCAGCAGCAGGTGAGACTGGGGAGCATCTTCTCCCACCCAAGACCAATCAACACTAGCGCTTCCCAGGGGTGTGTCCTTCCCCCTCTCCTTTTCTCTTTCTACACTAATGACTGCACATCTGTGCACCAGTCTCTGAAACTCCTATAGTTTACAGATGACATGATTGTCATTGGGCTGATGAGTCCGCATACAGACAGAAGGTGTCTCTAAACCCCCACCCCTATCCTCAATAACACAGTGTCTACTCTAGGTCACATCCAATTCTTAGAAACCACCCTCTCTTGGGACCTGAGATGGTCCTCACACATTGACACCATCCATAAAAAGGCCCAGCAGAGACTGTATTTCCTGTGGTAAAGTAAAACCTTCCTCAGGAGCTACTGACCATCTTGTACAATGCCGTCATTCAATCTCTTTGTAGTTTAGTTTGTCCACAAAACTTGACAGGTCCAAACCGTAAGGAACAATTAGAGCTGGAGAAAGGATCATCAGGACTGACCATCCATCCATCCCTAGGCCCGAAATGAGCTGGCCCTGGCCTTATCCTGGGGTCTGGAGCTGGACACCCAGAGATCAAGCAGAGACTCCATCCAGTGTTCCAGTGGCTACAGTACACAGACACACCCTGCTGTTCTGAAGACATTATACCATCACATATTTCAGATTATGGCTACTTTTACAAGGGCAGCTAAAAGGGCAGCTAAAATAGCTCTCGACCTAACTCATCCTGGTCAAAGGTTATTCTTTTACTTTCAGGCCAGCACTACAGAGCACTGATAGCTAAAACAAGCTGACACAGAGCCAGTTTCTATTCACAGGCAGTGACACTTTACAGGGTCAGGGTAGCCATATATAAGTTACTGTTGTGAGGGGAAAAAATAAACTGTAGATACTGCCCCTGTTTTTAACTTTTTTCCCTTTTTTTCTTTTACACGATCACAATGTGAGCATTGGAATCCCAATTGGGATTAAAATGGCCTAGTCAAAGTCTAGACCTCAATCCAATTAAGAATCTGTGGTTAGACTTGAAAATTGCTTTTCACAAGTGAAAACATTAAGAGAGCTATAAATAAGATATTTACTAAAATACGCCAAAATTATTTTAATGCGTCACCTGTGATGGAATTAACATTCCCTATAAACAATAGGCTCTCTACGTCAACAGTGTCTTAGTCCCACTTTTCGGTTCAGAGTGTAGCCCATGTTTACTTCCTGGTTCCTGAGCCAATCATCTAAGAGTTCCCAGGGTTCTCAAAATAGAGCGCAGCATTTGGTATTTTATTTTGCCAAAAGAGCAGCAGCCTGTGATCATGGAAGCCAGTAAGAGAAGCAGACCAGGAATAGAACAGAATAGAACATCATAAGCCTGTACTTGGAAGTAAAAATTCAGTGCGACAATGGTCCGTTGAGTAAATGGAGGGTGTCCGTCCAAGGCATTGTGTATGTGTTGTTCCGATTTTACCCAATAGGTGTCATTATCACTTATTGTTCTTTTTAAATAACACAACCTTTTCTTTATTCCTGGATGAGTTTCCTAATTTAAGAAGTAAACACACACACCCTACTCTCCACATTGCTTTCAGAGAGGTTCTGCTCAAATGGTCAAAAAAAGAGAGTGCACACCAAAAGATAAGTAACTCCTTTCTGTATGCTTAAACTTGTTAGCGAGAATTCTATTGTTTACATTGAGACTATCCATGTTTACGTATGTGAGTAAATCAGTTAGTCATCATCTTAGTTTAATGATTCAGTCTCAAACTAATTAAAAAAACATTCAGACGATTTATGGAGCAATCTTCTTATGTTGTACTGTCCTTGGTCTTGTTCCTTGTTAACAGCTCCTATACACTTGTGACCAATTCAAACTACAGCAAGCCCCTAATTTCACAGTTAATTTTAAACTACTGTTGTGACATTCTTGAATGATTCCTTCAAAAGAACAAATAACTCATGTGAACGAACTGAACTGATTCACTTACTTCACAGATCCGTACCAGGAGGTCAGTGCATGCCCTGGTGGGTACTGGAACCTCCGTATTCTGTCACGCTCCTGAATCTGAACGAAGCACTGACTGTACTAAGTGAGTTAATTCTACAAAGAATGGCATGACACACACACAAACATTCCTGTTGCCCAGACACAATACATAGAGCAATGAATGTGATGGCAGAGGAGACAGGAGAAGAACGAGGAATAGCATGAGGACAACAGAGATTATGTGTAAACATATTATGTGTGTGTGTGTGTGTGTGTGTGTGTGTGTGTGTGTGTGTGTGTGTGCAGGCACAATATATTTTCTTTGTTTTGTTATTTGATTCTTTTATTTTTGGTTTTGTTTTCTTTTTACATTTTTAATGTAGGCCACAGAGAACTTTAAATCTGTATGATGGCCTTTCTTGTTCTTGATCTTATATTGGATTGTGCACTAAACATAAATAAGGCCTATTTATTTTATTTAGGTGGCATTTAAGTTAGTAGTTCATTACTATAAAAATGTACAGTATTCATAATAGTTTGTTTCTCATTTTGCCTTTTATAGTTTACCACTTTAAACATTTATTATTTTAATTTCAGTGCAATAAACGGAAATTAAAAACCAGATATTTAGGCTACGTTCACACTGCAGGGAAATGCGACCCAAATCTGATCCTTTTGCTCATATGCGATCCATATCTGTCTTTTTCACAGCGGTGTGAACAGCCCAATTACGATCTTTTCACCACCAAAAAATGGGATTTGTGCCACTTCCATATGTTGTACTAATTTGGATTCATGTCTGATTTGTAGTAGTGTCCGCTGTCTAAACGGTCATGTCGCATTTTATCCATCTTTCACGTCACTCTCCTGTCTTTCACTAAACATCCATGTACAGTAGCAGCAGTTAGCGCTCCATAAAAGGCCATTGTTAATAGCTGTGCTGGTTTCTTGTTATCTTATTTTGTCTTGCTAAGATGTGGTCTCAATATTGTCGGCTCTAATTGCTCAACAGTTTTCTGATAATAACAAGGAGAGATGCCGGCCGGTATCTGCATTTCTTTTTTTTAACAAAACTTTATTTAACTCTGTAAACAATTACATTTACCATTACTTCCACAAACTGTGCGCTGTTCTGTGACGTCTCCTTCTGTTATCTGCGCATGCGGGTCGCTTTGCGATCTTGAACCGTTCAGACAGAAGTCCGATGACGGCCACATTTAATAGTAGTAGGAACGGCCACCTCAAAAATATCCGAACTGAGCATCAAGACCTGCAGCGTGAACATAGCCTTAGTCACATTACATTTATTTGTTGCTTTCTCATGCTGGAAATGTGTTCACACATTATCCTAATTCATGTCCTAATTCATAAAGCAGTGGCAGTCAGAAACAGCGCCACCACTTCTGGCAAAAGATTAGTTGCTGAGTCACTCCTTGCCATGAATCAGTGGTGTTTTGTCTGTCCTGTCACTAATTCAAGATTCACAAACCTACAGGACACACCTAGTACTGCTGCTGATTCGTGATTCAGTATGTACTGTAAGTTGTTGATTCGTTCAGTGTGAACTTGACTCAGCTTGTGAACACTTTGTTACTGCGTGGAAGAAAGATAACACCTTGTGCAACATATGTCAGGTAAAAACTGAAAAATCAATTTCCAATGTGCTGCGTTGGCCTCCACAGTTACTCAATCTAAGTCAAACACAGCAGATTTAAATGTGGTAGATCAAATGTTTTGCATCATTCAAAATAAGCAGCTAACAGATCTGCAGCACCTGTGTGATGCCATCATTTCAATATGGCCCAAAACCGCTTGTTGCTACAAATAGTTAAGGTAGTTCTGAGAGCAAACAAGGGCCCAATAATAATGAACTTTATTGTCATTGCAACATACATTGCAATGAAATCTGTTCTCTACATCTAACCATTCCCTTAGGAAGCACTGGTTTGCACCCAGGGAGCATTCTTGGGTTAAGGGTCTTGCTCAGGGACCGAGAGTGGCAATTGAACCCAGAACCTCCAGCACACAAGCACAATGATCTAACGACTAGGCCACCTCACCCAATGCTATGTATTTCTAAAGCCTATTTAAAAACAACAGATTGTTGACGAAAGTGCTGTACATGTCGATAACAGAATTAATAAAAAAAAAAATAAAACAGACTTAAAAACAAAGTACACAGCTGACTTGTGAGGAAAAAAACAAACAACTCAAGCTGTATTGAAGGCCAAGGACAAAAGATAAGTCTTTAAAAATGATTTAAAAGAAGACAGTGAAGCTGCCTGCCTGATATGCAGCAGTAAACCCTTTCCACAACATACTGTATGAGCTACAAACCGCAAAAGCCCAATCACCTCTGAGCTTCGTCCTCAACCTTGGAACAATGAGGAGCAGCTGATCAGATGACCTCAGAGATCGTACAGGATGATATGGTGGAAGCAAGTCAGACAGATAGTGTTGAGCAAGGCTGTTTAAGCATTTAAATAGTAAGGTGTACCCGATAAAGTGGCCAGTGAGTGTAGTTCAGTGTGTCTAAACAGTTCTTTAAGAAAGTTAATCATGTTCAAAAACAAAATGCTTCAATAAAAAGTTATTCTGTTTTGATGATGGTTGATTTGCTTTTTGATGATATTTGCTAAAGTTCTTCATTTCTCATGAACGCGTAAAAGTTTTCTTCACCGCCAGGCATATATTTCAACTACTCCTGCAATGAGTTCATGAACGTCAGAGTTGTTCTTGGTGGATCTCTGCAGACTGTGGTTTATTCCTCCTTTCAGCACCGATGTCATATCGTAGATGTGGAATTTTTCAGATGAGTTAGGACTCACAGAAGTTGCTGCAATGCTGATGTAAATCTCCAGCTTGTGTTTCATACATTTTTTCTTTGTCAGGTGCCAATAAGACTCTGCTGCTAACAATAATGCCACTGTATTTTGCATTGATGCAATCTTCCCCACATTCCCTGCTGAAAAACTACACTCATTGAGCAAACCGGAATTTCTAGAGTCTACAATCAATCGCCCATCATCCATCTCTCATGTTGCTTGCTTATAGTCTGCAGCCCTCCCATCTCACAAGAGAGCCATTACTCCCAGCGCACGGTAACCAGTGTAAAAAGGTGTACAATTAAAACCTGATTTCTGCTGAAGGAAATTAGATTTAATGAACGGCGGGCTGGGCAACAACAGATGGTTCGTCTTATTGAAAGCACAAAGATGGAGTGTGTGTTTGAACGCCTTTCAGATCAATGCCAGTGTTTATCAGTAAGGAGTGGAGGTACGCTCCTGACAACATAAAACAGAGTGGGGGGCCTCACCAACATGGCCTTCACCTTCAACAAATGCTTTTCCATATGCTGCACCAGCCCAGATGTTGCATAATGTCAAAAGAGAATTCGTGGAAAAGCAAAGTTAATGATGATCGCTGCACTCAATCTTCATGTATACATTAAACCTCCTCTTCCCATCCCATCGGTTGCTTTAGTTGCAAAAACAGGCAGGCGATCGAGTTTCCCCAATTTACTTGTATCCTAAACATATTCCTAATCCTATAAATGTGGAAAATTTAGAATAACGTATAATGCAAACAAATTTGGAGTACTAGTACTTTGGGAGAGGCTACTTACTATCCCGTACCGTCATTCGGCTTCAAAGAAAAAAGATAAAATGATGATGCCATTAAAAGT